>NC_048410.1:28588709-28590360 GCF_013103735.1 Etheostoma cragini | reverse complement strand
GCTTTAATCTCTCCTTAGATATTTTGGGGTTTAGATTTGAGTTAAGGATAAGTAAAAGTATGTTTCATTTGGAATACGTTTTTTAGGTGTTTTTTGCTGTATTTTGTAGTACTAGTGTTGTTGTTTGTTAGGGCAATGAACTACTACGGCAGGACACACACACACCCCCCCACCTGCAAACAACATCCAAACTCTTGATTGAAAAATGAAATGGTTAGCAAAAATGTACAGTGTAGATCCATGTATAGCTAAAATAGGCAAACCCTGGCCTGTTGTATAGTCAGCATCCACAGTGTTTAAAGCCACATAACTCTATTTTTAATTCTAGGGGAAATCGCAAAGTTCGCTAAATATATATGCTGTACAAATACAGCTTCAGAGCTGGAGGAAATTGATACACAACATCTATAATATGGTCATGTGATATTACAATTACAGTTTGTGTACTTTTAAGCTACGTAAGGTGGAAAATTGGGAAAGCTAATGTCAGTTTTTCTTAAAATCTAAGCATTAAATGATGGAAAGTAAACATTTCAGATACTAGTATGATCCTGGTGGTTGCTTACTTTACTTTTTAATGAAGATGCAGAAATAGGTTGCATATGAGATATGTTATATTGCTCTCAGTAGAAGTCCTTCCTCTGTTTATCAGAGCCTTGGTTAGAGCCTTCACTGACAGCCGGATGTAATGGAGAACGTGTCCTGCTGTAGATCCAGATCTTGATTGACCCAGAATTTGACTGTGCCATCAAAGCACCACTCGCCCTGACACCACCGACATCAAGTCGCTCATCAAACAAATCATCTCAACATCTCTGAGCAGCCCGACGCTTCCCATCTCAGCTCCTCCCTATCTCTCTCCCTCTCTTTCATTTGGACACTTCTACTTCTGTGATGATGTTTTTTATTAATCAGAAATCTCTCCATTTCTGTATCAGGGACCCTATCTTCAATCTGTGTCATCTCCAGCACTTTTGATCTGCCGTGGGCATGGTTAAATCATTGGGGGATGTGAAAGTAGCAGTGTGTTGGAATTCAGAGCCTGTAAAAGATCAAGCTAAGAAAGCAAGGCATGGCTGACAGCTACGGGGCTGCTGCATAAAAGAAGCAGTGAGGCTGCAAGAAGATGCTAATTCTCCCCTTTTCAGAGCCCAGATCCTTCCCTGAGCAAAAACCGAGACGGTGATCCTCCTGCTTTGGGTAAGATAATCCAGTAGTTCCCGTCCTTTTTGGTCTGAGGCACTCCCACAGCCCTGCCAGATCCACTCACATACCCCTTCATTTATACTCTATTCATTACACAAAAGTCTATTCAATTGAACTTTCAATAACAAAAGGTACTCTGTGCAGTGTCACATGTTTTTAAACTACATTTTTCACATACAGCAAACATCTCACTATCTGCTAGCTGTCCCCATAACACACTGTAAAAAACACCTACTCAATATCTGCCTGTCCCCAGAACACACTGTAAAAAACATCTCCTCACCATCTGCCTGTCCCCAGAACACACTGTAAAAAACATCTCACTACCTGCTAGCTGCCTGTCCCATGAACACACTGTTAAAAACATCTCACTATCTGCTAGCTGCCTGTCCCCTGAACACACTGTAAAAAACATCTCATCACTATCTGCTAGCTGCCTGTCCCC
>NC_048410.1:28568663-28588609 GCF_013103735.1 Etheostoma cragini | reverse complement strand
CCCAGAACACACTGTAAAAAACATCTCATCACTATCTGCTAGCTGCCTGTCCCCAGAACACACTGTAAAAAACATCTCATCACTATCTGCTAGCTGCCTGTACCAAGAACACACTGTAAAAAACATCTCATCACTATATGCTAGCTGCCTGTCCCCTGAACACACTGTAAAAAACATCTCATCACTATCTGCTAGCTGCCTGTACCAAGAACACACTGTAAAAACATCTCATCACTATATGCTAGCTGCCTGTCCCCTGAACACACTGTAAAAAACATCTCACTATCTGCTAGCTGCCTGTCCCCTGAACACACTGTAAAAAACATCTCACTATCGGCTAGCTGCCTGTCCCCAGAACACACTGTAAAAAACATCTCACTATCTGCTAGCTGCTTGTCCCCAGAAAACACTGTAAAAAACATCTCACTTTCTGCTAGCTGCCTGCAAACATGTCTTAATAATCTTTCACTATGCACCCTCCAGGTCCCCTCAGTCCTCTGAGGGCAGGAAGCACAAGGGCTAATGCCTCTGCAGCTAAGGCCAGAAAGAATCCCAGACCCAGATCATACAGTCTGCACATGTTTCCATTTGGTTTCTCCAAATGCCTTTCATACAGCCTCACAGACATGAATATAATGGCCAAAAATGTCCTCCAAAATGTGCAGGGACTAAAGACTGCGGGGAATTAGTTAATTCCAATGTTGTACCAGCTGCATTGGACAATGTTAAGGAAGGACAAATTTGCAATAAGGTCAAAGAGGAACATGTAGAGAAAATGTACACACTAATGAGATGTAAGAAGTTGTAAAAAAATCCACAATTATCGACAATTAGCTCAAAACAAAACAAAAAGATGAATAGAATGATGATATAACTCATAATCACCATTATTTAAAATTAGAGACATACTGGATTGTTTTAGGGTTGGCAGCTAGTCAGTCTGTTGCGGAATTTAGTAAAACAATTAGCTTGTTGCCATGGCAATGACTTATTTCTGTTGTCTGTGTCAGCCTGGTAACCATTGATAAGGTAGAACTTTTTATTTTCTCTTAACCCTTGTGTTGTCTTGCTGTCAAACTGTAAAAAATCAACGCTTGATAATAACTTATTAACTTTAGTTTTACAGTTATTTGGGGAATTTATGGTCAATAAACCTCATTTATAGGAAATGATACCTAATGTTTGAGTTAGAAAAGAAGAAATTAGGAATTATTTAGACTAAATTAAAGGAATGGATGTTGATGCATAATCACATACCTAATACTATTTCAAAAACACTTCAATTTTTTTTCTTCAAATGCTGTAAAATTGACCAAGACAACCCCAAAATGAATGAAAGTAGAGATGTGTACTTTCCAAAGAGCGTTTTGTGGAATCACTCTTTTTTGGGTAATTACAAAAAATATTGATGTAGGAAAACGGGTCAATTTGACCCAAGGACAACATGATGGTCAAGGTACTGTCACAGTGTACACATGCTAAGACTACCATTCACTGTCAATCAAGAAACTTCAGAGAGTTAGTTGATGGTATCACAGATTACTGTCTGACAAGTTTCCCACTCTGGGAAAGACTTCTGCATGTACATCAAGCATAAAAAAAATGTCCTCTCCTTTGACATTTTACTAGACCCATAACAGCTGTAGATTTCAGCTACTTTTGGTGTGTCATCTCCTTCCAAACATTCATTACACACACAACAAAAAAGTCAGTTAACCCAGGCAAATGTGGAAAAATGCCTATTTTCCTTGCAAAATGTTTAGGGGGATAAAGTACACATTCTTTCCGACTGCATTTTTAACCCGGTGCATTCACTATCTATAATTCGATTTTTATTTTGTGTATAACTCCCATCATAACATCGTGGTGAGTTTTCCTGGGAAAATAGAAACTCCATATCCATCAAGGTTGTCAGCGTGATCTGATTTACAGTTCACACAAAATAAAAATATACTTGATGGTAGGAAAGAGAAGGAATGTGTTTTTTGAAGACCAAAAATGCAGTCTGAAGAATGTGTAACCCATATTAGATTTTCTAGGAAAATAAGAACTTCTCCAAATTCACTAAGATTATTTGGCATTATCTGAAGTACACACAAAGTAAAGTACTTGATGGTAGGGCATCATCTGATGAATGTGTATCCTATTTTAACTTTTACTTGGACAGAAGAAATTATTCACCAAGGTTATTATTATCTGAAGTATATACAAAATAAAAGACCTAATGTCCAGCCTAGCATGACAAAATCCTCAATGTGGAATGTGGAAAGCAGGGAGGAGGCCTCGGGGAAGACCCAGGACTAGGTGGAGGGATTACGTCTCCAACCTAACCCGGGAACGCCTCGGGATCCCCCAGTCGGAGCTGGTTGATGTGGCTCGGGAAAGGGAAGTTTGGGGTCCCGTGCTGGAGCTGCTGCCCCCCGTGACCCGATACCGGATAAGGGGATGAAGATGGATGGATGGGAATGTGGAGCACAGTCCTGAGAGCAACTATATACATATATAAAGTAGTAGAGAGATAAAGGGTTTGTACACACATTATGCAAAAATGTAGTTTGGTGTATCAAAAATCCAGAGTATTAAATATTGCACTGTAATGAGATTTAAATGGTTAAATATTAAGTGTTGCACTGTAATGATCATATATGTGAACATGTGAATGTACATTGCTGGGACTAAGCCTGACTTCCGGCGTGTCCCTCTTTCTCCCAGAAAAAGCGCCCCACAACGTTTGTTTTTGGTTTAACCCTTGTGTTGTCTTCCCGTCAAAATGGAAAATCGACACTTTTGTTGATGCGTTTTATCGATGTTTTTAACCTTTTTTTCTTACATGTGTAAATGTTTTCAACACTTGACGCTTTTTTTTTATGTTCAACACCATGTAACACTAACTTAGTAACTTCAGTTTTACAGTTATGTTTGGAATTTATGGTCAATAAACCTGAGTTAGAAGCCTGAGTCAAACCTGAGTTTGAGTTAGAAAAGCAGAACATTTGAATTATTTAGACTAAAATTAAAGGAATGGATGTTGATGGATAATCACAGACTGGAATATGTCAACTTTTACTCAATAATATTTCAAAACCACTTGCTACAAAATTAAATAAGACACCCCAAAACTAATGAAAGTAGAGATTTGTACTTGCCAAAGAGCGTTGTGAGGAATCAATCATGTTATTCTGGGAATTATAAATATATTGTGGGAACAACTCAAAAATCACTGAAAAAGTGTCTGAAGCTCAGGGGGAGTTCACCGATCTGTCCACATGGATGGAAATTAACAATCTGTACCCACAGTTTACAACCCGTCCCCACTGATCGTAAAACCGTACACACAGTTTATTTTTCTCTTCCAGGATCCTAGGGGAGCTCCGTGGAAAAAGCCGCTTGTTTTGGCTTTGTTTTCATAGGCCTGGTTGCTTATCTGTTTCGCGAGATCTTTCAACACTGAATCTGAGTTGGACCTAAAGCGGGGGAGGGGGGGAGGAATGCAAATTCTCATCACTCTCACGCTTTGGCCCCATTACACGCTGTTTTGCGAGTTTGAGTCCATATTCTCCCAATCTCTACAATGGAGGTGGCGAGTGCTAAATGGTCAGCCTACTTGGTGGGTTCAAGTCTTATGGGGAGGGGCAGGATTTGCATATTTGCAACTTGCGAGCCTTTATTTCATCTCACAACTCAGCGGCGGTTATGTAGCAGTATGTTCATTAAATATGGGTTTAATTACCCTGAATTAAACATGGGTCCCTGTTTGTTGGGTCCCATGTTGGATAATGTATACATTGACCCTTTTTTAAGAAAATATGACAAAGTGTGAGTACAAATGACTCATTGGTACTTGATTTACGATTTAAAAGCCTGAAGCTTGTAATTACAGTCAATGCAGTCTGACATGAATGAACGTGTTGCATTCTGGTCTCTACTGAGACTGCTGCTTGTGATGAAACTGACATCTCTGCCTCTTCAACAATGACTTTGAGCCTACTTTGATACAGAATATTGAGTGTAGGAATCCAGTTTCTCGCTGTGTTACAGTAAATGTTGATTGAGCCATAAACAATAAAAGGAATGAGGTGTTACTTACACTTGAAAGCACATTGCAGTCAGGGATACTCTTATCATAACTGATAATTATTGTTCGAGAGGTCTCTGAGAACCAATGAAAAGTTAAAATAAAAATAAAATCTGATAAAACCTGTGCCAGTAAGTGAAGTCAATGTCCTCTGGGTAATTGCTACACCCCTGATTGTTTTCAGAGTGGGAAAGTGTGTGTAGGCCAAAATCAACTTTTCCCCAAGCATAAGAACGTAGGGTTGAATGTTGGGCAAGCGGGTGGTGCAGTTGTCGTCGGTTCAAAATCTTTTTTTTGTTGAAAGATTTTTATGGTTTTACTAATTCATGAACTGTGAGAATCTTGAGTCAATGTAAGAAAGGTAGAAGAAGCGTGATATTGTCACATGGCCGCTAAACGAGGGCTTGTTGGATGCCGCATGGTCTCAACCCTCGTGTTGTCTCCCCGTCAAAATTGAAAATCAACACTTTTGTTGACGCTTTTTATCGATGTTTCTTTTTCTCACCTTTTTGTCTCTTTTTTTTCAACACTTTTGACGCTTTTTTCAATGTTTGTCACTTTGACGTTTTCAACACCACGTAACACTGACTTTAATTGTACAGTTATTTTTTGAATTTATGGTGAAGAAATAAGGAAATTATACCTAATGTTTGAGTTAGAAAAGCAGAAATTAGGAACAAAGGAAAGTATATTGTTGGATAATCACAGAGTGGAATATGTCAACTTTTACTCAATACTATTTCAAAAGCACTTAAATTTGTTTTTTCAGATGTTAAAAAATTAAATGAGAAACACCATAATTACCCATTAAAATCACCCCAAAGAGCATTATGTGGAATCAATCATATTATTTTGGGTAATTACAATATTTAAAAAGAACATTGGTATAGGAAAACGGGTCAATTTGACCCGAGGACAACATGAGGATTAAAAATAGCAACGGTATCAGTTTCAATACTGTCATTGAAGAAAATGCAATGGACTTGAATTTTAATTTGTTTAATACCCAAAAACATGGCAAGTGTTTTCACTGAGTGACCTGGTCTCGAAGAAGAACACAACTTCTGCAGTTTGGCAGCGTTTCTGATTCCGACATGATGAGAAGGGAGAGGGGTTTCAGTATTAGTGTTTCTGAACGGTGTCTTCACCCTAAATACCCAAAATTTCAATAATCTGAACATGATGAGCAAGTATGGCCTTCTCAAGACCATGAAAGGAAAAAGGTAACTTTTGATAAACTCCTCATTTGGAAGAAACACGATGACAGACCTTGATATTTGTCTGTCGAATAAATGGCCTTTGTCAAACACTGAATGTTTTCGGCTGCAGGTTTCACATTTGCACTGTAAAAATCTTCTTTAAATTGGGCACGGATGCATATATTTTCATTTAGCTGGAGCCACCCAACATTTCTGAGAAACAAAACAGTAAGTGACACAAGCTGCCTTTGCAGGTTTTTGACACAACCTAAATGTGTCTTATCTGAAAAAAAAAAATTATAGATGTTTGCAGACAAGGCATTTCCTTGTGGGAGCAGGTATACAGAAAAAAGGGGGACTGAGCCTTGGGGAACGCCACAAGTTAAAGGGGTCTTCGAAGAATGGAGGCATGACCAATAACGGGCCTTTGCTCATCCACTCTCTCTCTCTCTCCCCCCTTTCCTGTGTATCTGTACTATTATCTGAACTATTACCATATTATTACTGTACAATCATTACAAAATGTACTATTTACTTAACAAAAAAGTAATGCTGTTACATGCATGCCGAAACTCCTGGATTTTTCCTCCATGCATGAGGAGGCTGATATTAGCATGTTTCACATGCTGCACTTTGTGTCCATAGGACAATATTGATTTGGACTGTTGATTCAGAAGTTTTTGAACTTTGGCTGAACTTCAGGCAAACGTTCCATTTACCTTGAATCCCATGATAGTTCAGCCTTAAATCTAAAAAAGGATTTGCACTCCCGTTGTTGCAAACACTATGTTTAACAGCTTTGAGATGGGGCAACATGCAATACACAGCATGGAGAGATTTGTGACAGTTTACATTACTTTGCTGTGTAAATTTTATTCTGTTTCACAAAGGTTTTATAGTATTTTTAACCTGAAAAAAAATGCATCGGTACTTGTCAGCAGTGATTTACTTCATTAGCCGATAACCGGTCCTTAGCGAATTCCAAACTAATTATTTCATCTGCTGACATAACAAGGGTCCAATATGACACGAGACAGCCTTCGACACACCACCGGTTCTGGGTTTGTCCTCTAAAGTTAAAATCATGATCATACATGACCTCTCCAACTCTACTGCGTGAGATCAGTGTAGATGTCGTACGTTAGAATTGGGTAGAATTGGGTGTAGCGACTGAAAACTTGAATCCCATCATTCACTCTGAACAATGGTGCTACTGCATCAATCACAGACAGACCAGCCAAATTAGTCACTATACTATATATACACACACACACAATAGATGTATGGTCTCAAAGCTTAATGTAGGCCACCCATGTCTAATCAAAAACACATGTTGGAAAAGGGTCTTGGAGGAGCTACCAGCATTTTTTAGAATGTTAATGCAAAAAAAAAAAAATGTAAATCAATGTCTCCACTGTTTTGGTGGAGCAACATGCTCCCCCCCCCCCCCCCCCCCCCCCCCCCCCAACAGACACTACACCTATCCTACATGATAAGACAAGTTGTGCTTAGGTCAATGCCTGCTGGCATTTCAGCACTCTCACATTTATTCCTCAATTCTTGTCTGAAAAAACAATCGCGTGAACATAACACAGGTTGTGGCTTAGTGGTTTTATCCAGTGTAGATGAAGTGACCTTTGGGTCTCATCCAGCTTTACCATAACAATCCTTTGGGGGGTTTCTAGAGAGGATAAACAGCGTCATTTTTATCTTGCACACAACACTTCCTGGGTGTTTGACAGATGGGACCAGCAGATATGGCTTGAACCCGAGAGCCATAGCAACAAGGTGGTCCCAGAATAAAGAGGTTTTCAATGTAACTCAACATTGATCTGTCCTATGAACTTCAAAACAGCAATTTCCAAGAGATTGGCCGGGCTAGGAAACCAATCCTACACCACTTCTGAGTAATTACACATGTCTCAATCTGGAACGCTAGCTTGTCGATTTTTGAGCTGGCCTAAGCGGCCTGTCACACGTTGGCCGATGTCCCAAAACTGCCTCATTCATCGGATGATGTCAGAAGAGAATACTTGCGGAGTAGAGTTAAAATCCTCCACATTAAAGCCCCCAATTAAAAAAATATTTGGGGCCTTTCTTTTGTTACATGGCAATTGCAGAAGATCCAGTTACTCTTCCAAATTCTACTGAAATCAGAGGATTGACTGATTGGATGTGTGGTAATGACTGACTGTTGTGGTCCACTTATTTCTAAGCAAAGCTTGAGGGTTAACCATTATGTACACAAACAGCATGCGGTTTTCTGTAGAGTCAACATCTACTCGTGTTTAACGACTTGGCCCTTTAAGATTTAGTTGACACGACAAGATTATGGTTTTAAAGTCCATTATTAAGTATGAGTTACCAAACATGTTTCTAGTCAGAAAGTAATCCCACGCTTCTGAAACCAAGACCATCGGTCCATCTGGCTATAAAATGGGATTAACCCTGTGGAAGAAACCACAAACAGTGAGATGTAATAATAGGAAATATACAGAAGGTGATTTCCTTTCTTTAGATTTAAGTGTTTCTATTTTTCTATGAAAAGAACCATGCCTAGATCCTAGCACCTAATTTGTAAATTTCACTTAAAAATCCATGCTTTCTCGCCTAAATGTTTTACCAAAAAAAAGTGATACAGTTCCCATAGACTTTGGCCCTCTGGGATGTGCCTGAGGTCATTAAGAAGTTATTACTCAATTTTTTGTTCAAAGTGTCAGTGTGATTCTAGGCCTTACTGACACAGAGCTACAGAGGTTAGAATAGAGGTTTTCTATTTCCATCCAAGTAAAGGGTTTGAAAACACTACTGTGAACGTTGAAGATGGGCTACACACAAAACTAGTACCACAGCCTTTCTTGTTTCCTTTTGACAAGTGCAAAGAAAAGCCAAAAAAGCGCAAAATACACAACTTCTCAAATACAAAAACACTTGAAATAACTATATGTTATAGAAATAAGTAATTATAAATTGAAGAAATACTGAAATGCAATGACCAAAGCCCTATTTTTGCTTTGACACAGCCGCAGCCATCACAGGGTTAACATTTTCTGGTCAAGTTTGGTATCAATCAACTTGTCTTCTCATTGGCTAAACAGGTAGGCCAGTTTCATAACATCCTTTTTTTACTGGACGGAATAGATGTCAATGTTCCACGTTGGTCCTCCCTGAACTCTGCGACATGATTGGCTTCTATTTGGGCCAGCTCGGGTTACTTTGGACTGCTTGGCGGGCAACAAAGTGCAATGGAATCCTTAGATGCCAGAGAAACTTCAAGATTGTGAGGGGACCAGCTCGTTTTGGATAAGATGGCTTGGACATTGTGATTCCTCAGATTGTTGCCGATGCAGGAAGAAAAAGTTTTTGGTGATCTTTTACCGCTGTGAATGAAGACGAAGAAAAAGGTAGGGATGCACACTCGACTTTAGACACTAACGGCGCAGTATCTTTCTGTATTTCTTTCTAATGGTGTGCTGCATGAGCGTTTTTATGAAGATTTAATGCGTAGAATTTATAAGTGGAAAAAACGTCTCTTAAATGGAGAAAACGGTCCCATCAGCGGTACGGTGTTGCTTAAGAGGCACACGCACACAACAAATATTAAAGTAACAGTTCGAGAAGGAGCAGGCGGTAAAAGTAAATTGCTTATTTAGTCCTTCCCCTTATGTCCCAAAGTAAATAGATTTGCAAATACAGCATATTTTTCAGGTCTCAATAATACCGTTAGGTTTCAATTTAGTTCATGTGTATAGGTCTAATTTCTGCATTGGTCAAGTAATGATTTCTTTAATCGATTATTTTGTAAAGGTTTTGGGGGCATTCTGGGCCTTTAATGACACGACAGCTGAAGAAATGAAAGGGGAGGGAGAGGGGGAATGAGGCCACAGGGCGGAGTTGAACCCTGGCCCGCTTCATCAAGGAGTAAACCTCTGAGTACGGGCACCCACTCTACCAACTGAGCCATCCAATGGGACCATCTTTAATCTAGTTTTGAACTAAATGATATTACGGCTTTGTTTGATGTCATTGTTGAGCCCATATCATAGGGTCACCCCTCCCCCCCACACAAACTGAAACACATGCTTTAAACAGTAGACTGCACAAGATGTTGCTAAAACATACAATATCCTCTCAGATAATACCCCCCCCCCCGTCTCTTTACTTAAACGTTGCACGTAGGTTACGAGTTAAATTATTTTCCACTTTAAACACAAATTGTGCAGTTTTGAACGTTACAATGTCCACAAACTGCAGCAAATGTGAATTAAAGAACAGATGACTGGCATGATCATAATACCCGGTGAGATTAATTGTCCTGATTGCTAATTTTTGCAAAGAGCAAATCTTTTTTAAGTTGCTTTGTAAGTGTTTCCCAAAACTTCCACACGATAAAATTTGTTTGCAGCACAGAGTATGTAAAGTACTTAGGTTCAATATGTATCTAGTTTCGTTCAATATACCAATACTTCTGGCCATCTTGCATGCATAGGTATTTAATGTGTGGCTTCCAGCCCAGAAATGTATTTTCATAGACTCTTTCAATTATTTCATTATCAATTACTAATTTAATATCTGTATTTATAGTTTAATTTCCAAATATCATGAATTTAGTTTTGTTCAACTTTAAAGAACTTATTTGAATCAAACAAGTGTTTTATTTATTCATTTCATTAGTGACCATTTCCAGTGTCTGGTGCAAGTTATCCCACAACCAAAAATTTATGTCAAAGGCAAAAACAGTACATTTAATAATTTACAAATGTCATTTAAGTAAAGGAGAAACAATTTTGGGCCTAAAACTGACCCCTGTGGAACGCCACATGAAATACTAAGACTGACAGGTGACTACCCATTAAGAGGCAATTTATGAGAGGCAATGTATGCATGCTGTGGTTTTCTTCTTCCTTGTCTTGTCTGTCCTAATGTTGTTTTAAATACCATGTGACTAGAATTCTGCTGCAGCATAATTTCCCCATGGGGACAATAAACGAATGAACGATTACAAAAAAATGACTCCTGTTGTCAATAGTGTTTTTTTATCCAGCATAAGACCTGTGATGGCCACAGCCACGGCCACACAACCAGTTTAAGATGGGTAACCTCATGCACTTATATTTTCCCTTGGACTCAACTAAGGTGGTCTTGACTACAGCCCTGCAATCAATAGAGACACACTCCACTACATCCTCAATACTGTCATGTTTCCGACCACCTTATAAATCAGCCCTTTATCATCAAAAAGCCCACCCCTCCTCCACAACTCTTTAATTAGTTATGAATTTTACTATGTGAATAGACAACTCAAAATCCATGCCCCTATCAGCATTAATCCATGTTTCTGATAAGCCTATAATATTTAGGCTTCTTGAATTGTTAGAAATATTCTTTATACTCTGGACATTTGCATGTAAACTTCTGCTGTTGAAGTGAATGATATGCCAGAGTCATATTAATATGATTATTGAACTGTTGCTCTGTTTAGTAGCCACAGTTATTTATTTAAAAATAAAAGTTATTTTCAGGATCAATGTTCTGATCAAAATCAGGCAATTTGGTCAGTGTCAGAAAATGTAGGAAAATGAGTCATATTGTCAGACATAACAAAAAGGTAAAGCTTGAACCCTTAAAAAGAAAAAAAAATGAATATGATGATCCAACTCATAGTAATTTGGCCTAAGTACTTCCAAGGTACATGTCAAGCTTTAGCCTGTTCTGGTGAGCCATTCATTTAAAAAAAACACCTTGCAGTTCATTGCAATATCTGCTTTTTTTTCAGTTAGATGCTCATTGATGTAAACATTTGTGCCCTTCAATTTGCGTTCCTGCCTGAGCAGGTCTATTTTATGCTTTTTGCTTGGGATACGTACAATGACAGGATTATCTGTGTGGTTTCTTGTTGGAATGATGTGGCATGCCTCAATTTGATGTGGCATGCCTCAATATGATGTGGCATGCCTCAATAGTATGACTGTCCATGGAGATTGCGTGTTCAAATTGGAATTTGGACACAAAAAACTAGACCCTCCGTCACTTGATTTAGACAATTTGAAATAAAAGAGTATTGACCTTGGCCCGTTGCCAATAACCAGCAGAGTTTACATAACCCCGTTTTTTTCTGAAATGATTTGTAGACTGCCATGTAGAGGCGAAGGTCACGCTTGGAGGTGAGTAGCTCAGTCAGACTCTCAGGCAGCATTCAGGCGGAAGATGATTTCGTAATTGCGTGGCCCGTATTCATACACTGAATATAACACTCAGCATGTTTGGGATTCAGTAACAGAAATCAATGAGAGCTTAGTGAGCGGTTCATTCATCCAATCAGGTGTACTGCAGTTTATAAATCTGAGTAATCTATTCTGGCATCTATTGAACAACTTGAAACTATGCCTGTCAAGATAATTCATTCATGACCCCAATAAGTGTGTGTGTGTGTGTGTGTGTGTGTGTGTGATAAGAAAGACACTGACCAGGCATGACACTTTGGATTTATTTGAAATCAGTGTTGCATTGAGCTCTATTAAGAGCAATACTCTGCACACAAGTGTAGATGGAGGTGTCTTGCATTTGCCTGTGCAAAACCCAAATGCTCAAAAGCAAAATGGTGAGGAATGGATGAGATGTTGTGTTATTTGCTTTAAAACGTAAGAGGTCAACTTATCCAATGTGGTCAACAGCAACATGTTGAAATTACGATGGACCTGTAAATTATGGGCTTGGTGTAACATATGTGACATCAGTTTATGACAATAGCCAGGGACAGGCACAAGCAAAACAACGTTTTCTATAAATTGATGAAATATCTTCAAAGGCGATGAGTGGGGGAGAAGACAGTGGGGAATCAGGGCTGTGTAAATCCAAAAGCCTTCAAAACACACATGCTTTCACTTTGGTTTTCCTTAGAGCCTTATCACGAAAAGTTTACCTAAATTAGAGGTGGAGTCATGGTTTCCCTAATGATAAGCTGAGAAAATACAACACTACTCTTCCAGAGAAATTGGGATTTAGAAAACCTAAATTATCTCCCCATTTTTCGTGGTCCCAAGGCAAAGAGAGGAGACAGGGGTTCACATGAACTTTGCAAGTATGCAGACTCAGACTGAACCCTTCTCAAGATGTATTTGTGGTTTTCTTTCAATAAAAAAAGGAGCAAAGGCATGGTGCCACAACAAACAAAATGGACACAGATTATTACAGTAATATCTACTTGTAACCCAATTTAACTCTATTACATGTTGTGACCATGTACAGTGTGTTGTTGCAGTCGAGGTGATTCTGCACCACTGACAGCACAACAGTTTTTTTAATACATAACTGAAATTTCACCAACATGTCATTAAATTAATGAACGTATGCAGAGGGTTCAATCCATGTGCTACCAACATGTTTTCAAGTCTGCAGAATGCAGTACACATTGTTTAGTAAATTGTGCCCTCAAGTGGGTATTGAGAGGATTGAGCACACAAACGGGTCAGAAGTACTACAAGCAAAATGAATAAAGACGTCAAAAGTACTCCTATTGAAAATAATTACCCTTCTTATAGTGGTATATTATTATGTGTTTTACCATTTTATTATTATTATAATATTATTTAAATGTTAATTTAGCTGCCAAGGTGACTGAGCACAACATTATAATGATAATGATAATATCAGCTGGTACAAAGTTTCTAGTTGTTTTAATTAGAACAGAGTAGCTCTCAAAATCCTCTACATGCAATCTGTCACTGATTTTAATTATCAACAGACTGGAGAGATCAGTGATCTTAACGGATTTAGTCTCTCTGACTTCGAAACGTCACTATCAGCCACACAACATCAGACAAATAGCAATTAATAGCCATCCGATTCAAAAACCACAAAAAGTTTAGATAAAACGTCATCATGTTCAGTCGATTGTGAACCAATCAACGAGCCTATTGACATCAAACTTTAGCAGACACCACTTTTTTTGTTTTCTGTTATTTTGAAAGTGTAAATGATGGAAATAAAATCTAACTTTTTCTTGACATATTACCCAAAGGTCTAATCTGTCATTTGATGCGTTTTGGAGATTTTTCCATCTTTTCTTGGCTTCTTTTTTGCACATTAATACAATTTTGTACCTGGGGTGCCCAAACTTTTGACCCCCGCTATAGATATGTAGGTAGATAGATACATATTCACTGGTGACGGTGGCAGAGAGGAGGACACTTGACAAACTGCTGGACATTATTGACAATGCCTCTTCCCTAGTGTTGGACCAGCAGACTCAAGGACTCCTTTGTCTCTCATTCCATCAGACTCTACAACTCCCTACTCGGAGAGAAGACAATACACACATACACAGACACATACACACCTGGACTCACATACATATCTGGACACTTTGACACTTGATTATGATCATTTATGGTATATGTCTTTTTTTTGTAGCCAAAGGTTTTATTTAATTGTTGTTATTATTATTATTGTTATTATTGTAATTGTTAGTACTGCTATCTTTATACAGTTTTCCTCTTTTTCTCTCTATACTGTAGTCTTCTTGCCCTAATTGTATACCCGCAAATTTTTATTTCCTTGCAGGAGTTATCCCAAAAGGATTAATAAATAGATATCTAACCACTAACGATAAGTCTGAGCTACCAACCTAAACCAAATCCATGTGTGGGGAATCATACCCCTAGACCAACGAGCCAGACAGCGATCCGTGAGGACACAACCCTTTATGATGACAAAAAGGAACCGCGTTGACAAAACATTTCTTCTCCATTTATTCCATTTTAGGTTACTGCCGTACGCTTAAGGAGGACCAGGACTAACCATGAGTCATCACTATCCGTGAATTGCAAACGTAATGGAAACCACAAAAAAGAAAGAGACGGAGGCAGACGTAAATAGGCCCGCAGCTACCGCAATTCACTTTGATAACGTTATGCCTGAGCAAAATTACCGGTCGCTGCTACAACGGAATTAGGTGAATCTAAAACTTGAATTAGTTGAATTAGACAACTTAATCTACAATTTGATTCAGTTACAGAAAAGACTTTCACAGGAAAAGTCAAGAAATAAAAACACAACACTTAGTCTGACATAACCCCCACCCCATTAAACAGTAGGACAACATTACATTGGCTACATGCGTCTAATTCCTGGGATTCATAGCTTCATCATAGCTATTGCCATTGTTAATAATGTCTGAGTTGTTTGGCTTTCTCTTAACCCTTGTATTGTCTCCCCCTGACCTGCACATTTTTCTTTTTCCGAGTCAACATTTCAAATGAAAAACCTTTTGTCAACGTTTTAGTCATCTTTTTCAACCTTTGTGTTTCTTTCCCCCTATATTTAAGTCCATTTTTCAACATTCATGTCATGTCAACTTTTTCTGAGCCTTTTCAATTTTTTGTGTTTTTTCCCCCAAATTGTGGAAGCTTTTTTGTTGTTTGTCAATTTTATCACATATTTGTCACTTTGTTCTGCTTTTTTTTTTTTTTTTACATTTTAGTCACTTTTACTGACATTTTTCTTTTTGTCACACACAAGTTCTTTTATCAATTAATTTTTCCTCAAAATGCTATTCAACTGCCAAAAAGCAACCAAATTAAACAAAAGTAGTGAACTGATTATTTATGTAACTTGTGAAGAGCTTTGTTGGGAACCCTCCACGTTACTTTTTTGGACAATTTGTTTGAAAGAAACCCAAATTTCTGATATCGAAACTTTTTTAAAAGGGTTCAAATGTGACCCAAAAGGAGGGTCAAAACAGGGAGCAAAGTGAATACAGGTCGACACATTTAACACAAATATCTTTAACTTGATCAATAAATTGTGTTTTGGGGTAAAGCTAATCGCTCAAGCATACAGACATAGGCCTATTTACCAGAAATGTGTAGCCTATTTCTTTGGATACGCCTGTGTTTAATTAACGACGGGACTGACTGAAAAGTCGGAAGAGTCCTTTATTATGGATAGCTGACACATTGTTGGTACGTCACCTAACAACCGCCAGAGGTCAGCATTTAATACGTTGCCAAGAAGAGGCTGAGGAAGGAAACAGAGAGGAAAGAATAGAATAGAAAGCCTTTGTTGTCATTACACACAAGTGCAGTTCCTGTGAGATTGAAGCAACCCCGTTACAGTGTCGACACGAAATATAAAAATATAGACTGTAAGAATACAAAAATATGAAGTATAGGTAGTGCAGAAAAAAGAGAGGGGGTCCTGGTGCACAGTCGTGAGAACATGTTATATATATATATATATATATATATATATATATAAACATAAATATACATTTATAGATCCAAACCATACAGGTTTTAATAGATGGGCCCATAGAACTTCAGTCCTTGCTCCTTTCACCTTTGTTGGTGTTTCTCTTTAGACATTTTCAGCTTTTCCAAAATAGAACTGCTTCATTACTTTTGATTGTATTGTGCTTAATCCATTCGGCTCCTTTCTAATGATTGTTTTAACTCTAGTGTTATGGCGGGGAAGAATGAGGACCCAAAAGCAGACACGAGGAAGGCAGGCGGGAGCAGGTTCTTGAGGGTTTATTAAAGAAAAGTCCATTAGGAGCAGGGTACATCATCAAACAGTCCAAGGAGAACACATGGAGCAAAAAAGTCAAATCCAAATATCAAAAACAAAACCCACAAAAATCCAAAAAGGGAGCAGGGAAAAAGGAAAGACAAAAAAACAAAGGCAGAAATAAACAATGAAAACTCCATCAGGAGGATGCACGGCAGGGAACACGGACACAAGACAGACAACCGATCTGACAAGAGACAAGGGAAGCACAGGCATTAAATACGCAAGGTGATGAGGTAACGAGAGGCAGGTGATGAGAGGGAAGGGACGCAGGTGGAAAACATCAGGTGATCAGAAGAGCGGGAAGACACAGGAAGTAACACTAAAGACAGGACGAGACAAAACCAGACTTCAAAATAAAGCAGGAAACGGAACAAACAGACACTCAGGGGAACACGAGACAGGGCCAAGAGCGGGGAGAACACAAGACACAAACAAAAGACAAGATAACAATACCAAAAAAGGAGGAAGAGAACCAAAAGAAAAGAAACCCTAACAACAACATACAGGCCTCCTCTGTTAAGTTCTTGTCTACATTGTACACATTTATTGTCTTTCTGTGTTACCAACATACAGCTGCAAAAGTGCAAACAAGAACTGGGTTGAAAGAAAAAACGATAGCCTATGACATTTTTCTGAATTTCCTGGATGTTGTGTTTGGAATTCTTTGTGTGTTTTATTTAATCTTATAGAATTTGAATTCTTTTTTCATGGTTTCAAAACGGTATCCGGACTAAACTTTGACATCTACCCATCTGTGATCCACTCAACATCCTCTGATCTTAACTATTAGTCAAGATAATTCATAATGTCTGCCTTTTTAACTAAAAACGTGTGTGTGAAATGTTACAAATGAGGTTTGTTGACCATGAATTCCAAGTAAAAGTGTAAAACCTTTTATTAAACCAGCTCAGGTTTTAAAAAAGTGACAAATGAAACCACATTAGGAGAGCGTACACAGATGTGTTATCACTTTTGCAGCTTGGTGTGTGTGTGTGTGTATGTTTAATTGAGTGATTTATCTTCTGATTAGATAATCTTTGATTATGTAATCAGTGACAGTTTCCATGGTCACTCACTTGCTATTTGCTTTCATTAGTCTTAACTAAAAGTTAATTATGTTTCCCCATTCAGTTGCTTTTTAATAGCATACTCCCTTTGTGTGTGTGTGTGTGTGTGTGTGTGTGTGTGCGTGTGTGTGTTTGTGTGTGTGTGTGCATGTCTGTGTATTTGTGGTAAGACGCTGACTGTGTGACCATCACTGTATTCTTGCAACCACAATAAAAAAAACTGCTTTCAAGGATGCAAACAACACATATTTTAATTATCAAGAAGCTGCATCAGACTTAATAAATTAACAGTTCAACATGAAAGCAAGTTCAAAATGTGTGTAATTTATGTATAAACAGCATCTATCAAAACCTTTTTTTAAATGAATGAAACAGTGAACAACTCAGTTTGTGTGTGTAACAAAATTGATGACTGAGCCTTGAGACCCGTTGGTTGCTAGGTGGCAGAACCATGTATTCATGTGTATTTTATGGATTATACATATGCATGTGGAAGAATAATGGAGGAAGACGCTCTCTGTCAGTGTGTCTGTGTCTCGCAGACGGCAGCCTCAGCCCAAACACCCAAAGCAGGAGGGGTTGGCACATATTTCACACGGATCTGCAGACGTGGCGATAAACACTGGAAAGAAAAACAGAAAACATAAATATTCATCCGTCCTTAAGTGTTTTTGTGCCAAACCAAGAGCCAGCTTTTCAGTTTTTAATGAAATACTGCTAAGAGTGGTAATGGCATTCAGATCCATGACTGTCAATACAGCAACACGGGTGCCGTCTGCGTCTAATGAGCTTTAATGGCCCCCAAAGACTATTGGAAAAGCTTTTAATAGGCCTCTTGTCTGGCATTGTCTTTCCAGAGCCACTTTACGGTGAAGCTGTTGCAGGAGGTGCCTAATACAACGTGTAAACGGGGAATCTGAGGAATCCATCGTCTTTAATGACAAGTCTGAGAGCGAGCGCGTGTCTGAGAAATACAACCGATGATTTAAGTCTCTAAGAGTGTTGTAGATTGGTTCCAGAGCAGGTTAGGTATTTGCTTACTTGCATTCTTGCGGAAAGTTAGATCAGACTCTCATGTATGTGTGGATTGTTGTACAAAAATACCACAAATGGGATGTAACTCATTGATAATTGAGCTTTAGGCTTGTTGGTATGGAAATTATATGACTTTAGAAAGAGTCAGGCTAACAGTTTCCCCCTGTATCCAGTCTAAGTGCCTAACTAACCAGCCAGCTACACTTGATGAAGTTGGCATTGTATTTGTATCATTATTGAGAACAAATCTCCAAATAAATACACTGTCTATTGAGTTGAAAATACTCAATATTGCACCAAAAAACCCAAAGTTGAAGTCCAAATAAATGCACTATTTACTCCAGTTTGAGTTTGAGTTTCCTAAAGTGGCCATCTGTTTTGAGAAATTGTCTAGCCCTTTAAAGAAAGAGATTTTTAAAATCTTATTTTAAAGATGTATGTCTTTCTTAGGAACTAAATGGCTTGGGACTGAGTGCCACAGTGGGAAAAAAACAGTTGTCGCAAAAGCAAATTGTTGTTGTTGGGGTTAGTTTTTTCAGCACAACAGAAGTATACTTAAGAGTAATTTAACTCCAGATTTTGTTGGTGCCAAACTAAACCTGATGTCCTACATTTCCATATTTATGTGATTCGCTCAGTCTTACTTAGTTTGGAGAAAACAATGGCTGCTCCCTTCCCTTGGCACACTGGTTGAAAGACCTGCGGTAGGACGGGGTTGGTGCAAACGGCTACGATGCTCGTCTCAGCGAGGTGTGGGCTCACGGCGTCGTCCACATCCATCAGCTCCATCAGCTGCTTCACCGCCTCCAAGGGGAAGCTCCTGTCTCCAACCTGGAAGTGGGGAGGCAAGAAGAACTGTGAGGGATGAGAGAGGACAATGCGGCCCTGGAAGGAAGTATTACCGTTTCTAAGATGCACATAGAAAGTACAAAATCAAAGGCGCATGGTTGATAAAATGACCCATTCAACAGTGTTTCCACAAGTTCTACTCACTTTAACCCGCACACCTAGAGCTTGCCTGCACACACACAGCACCAAGACAAAAACGACACAGGTCACTCTCATTTTCAGTTGATGCAGCAGATGCTTCTCAGTTTAGAGGCCAGCTTCTTCTGAGGTCCATGCATCTCCCCTCTGCTTCTTATAAGGTGTCGAACGGACTGCTGAGTGATTCATTGACAAAGACAAGTGGCGCGGTGAGGCGAGTAAAGGCAGGGGACACTGACTGGTCCAAGATAACCAAAGGCTTGCGCATTGTAAGAACTTTGGATCCTCTTTTTTTTTAGTTTATAACCACTATCTGCTGTATTCTCCGTCAGCGCAAAGTTTTATTATTGACTTTGGGTTTCATACTAACGCATCCAATGCCTCAGGGCCACCTTATAAATCTCCCCGTTGTCTCTCTCCCACATATATTTGTCACTGAGCTGTCTGATAAGAAGCTTCCATATGCGTACACAGCCGATCCATATGGCTCACTTGTTTGCACAGCAGTGGTATTTGCAAATAATGACACTTTCCAGGTGCAAATGGAAACTTTTCTGTCTGAAAAACAAACTTAATGCACCTTAATGTGCCTAAATGCAACCCCCCCCCCCCATCCATAAACAATCAATTTAATTCAATTTAAATGCGTGATGTTAAATCAATGAAATGAGTATTAGATGCTCACGTCAACTTTGGTGAGAAAAGGAGCAGCTCTTTCCCAACAGATCAAATCAAATGTGTGATGTCATTGTGAGTCACCGTCTTGAGCTCCCCCGTCAACCAATCAAATGAATTGCAGCTTTACCGTGTAAACCTTGTATGTAAGTTGTGGATCACAATATGTTGTGTATATTGTATTTTAATCCCAAAGGCCAAGGAAACTTTATCAGGATACATGGTATCATGATCCATGAAATAACTGGCCTTTAAAAATAAATAGGGGGTGTATACTTATGCCCCCTGTATTTTAACAAAGGGGGGTGTATACTTATGCCCCTGTATTTTAACATAGGG
>NC_048410.1:28557759-28568563 GCF_013103735.1 Etheostoma cragini | reverse complement strand
TTTAACATGGGGGGTGTATACTCATGCCCCCTGTATTTTAACATGGGGGGGGTGTATACTTATGCCCCTGTATTTTAAGGAAGAAAATGTATTTATTTACATTACATTATTAAATAACAAAGAAAATTGGTGTCCTTAAAGGTTGGATTTTCCTACATTTCCTACATACTGCATGTTCAACCTTTGTGTTGTCTCCCGGTCAAAAATCAAAGTTAGTTGACACTTTTTAGTCCACGTTTTTCACATTTTCTCAAATTTTTGTCCCCTTTTTCAACACTTTTTTTGACGTTTAACACTACGTAACACTAACTTGTTAACTTTAGTTTTACAGTTATTTTTGGAATTCATGGTCAATACATTTTTTTTTTAGCAAATTATGCCTAATGTATGAGTTAGAAAAGCAGAAATTAGGAATTATTAGACTAAAATTAAAGGAATGGATGTTGATAGATGATCACAGACCGGAATATGTCAACTTTTACTCAATACTATTTCAAAAGCATTTTAATTTTTTTCTTCAAATGTTATACAATTGAATATGACACTTCAAAGTGAATAAAAGTAGAGATTTGAACTTGCAAAAGAGCCCTCTGTGGAATCAATCATGTTATTTTAGGGAATTAAAAAGAACAACGATATAGGAAAACGGGTCAATTTGACCCGAGGACAAAATGAGGTTAAGATTTACAGGGACTACTCCAGAGGACAGACTGCCATTGATAACCGTGAGACAAGATGGCCCAACAGTGGGGAAAACCTCCTTAAAATATCAATGTGGGACAGTATCATCCGGAGAACCAAAGGGCTTCAGATGACCCACAATGTCCTGCACCAAAAGTAGGGTCACAAGGTCAAACGTGTCAAACACAGCAGGACAGGGGACAAACACAGAAGGACCGGAGAAATAAGGTGAAACAAGTCCTCTGGTAGAAGTGACTTTATCAATGAAGAGTGAAGAAAATTCTCACACACAGCAGGACAGGTCTCAGTAACAGTGTGTGGTGCATTTAGAGTTGTTAAATGTAACCCTTGTGTTGTCTTCCCATTAACCATGAACCTGGTCAAAATTAAAAATGAACTTTCTTTTGTGCTTTTCCAATGTTTTCGTCACTTTTTCTGATTGATTTGTCACTTTTTCCAGCTTTTGGCACATTTTTTAAAAGCTGAGCTGGTTTAATAACAGGTTTTACATTTATTCTTGGAGTTTATGGTCAACAAACCTCAATTATATGAAATGTTACGTGTGTTCCTTGTTAAAAAGGCAGACATTATGAATTATTTTGACTAATAGTTAAGATCAGATGATGTTGAGTGGATCAAAAATTGGTATATTTTAAAAAATTGGTCCGGATACGGTTTTGAAACCATTACAAAAAAGAATTTAAATGCTATAAGATTAAATAAAACACCGTTGCATTGAACAATCCATGTTATTTTTGGGCAATTTAATTTTTCAATCCATATTTTTGATATAAAAGTATCTGAAACGGGTCCATTTGACCTGAGGACAACACAAGGGTTAAACAAAACAGGGTTTACTACAGTTTAGAAGAACAATATCAGAAAAATATTTTCTTTTAACCTCTTTTACAGTGGATTGGTAATTACACCAGCAATCCCTCAGTATTTATACTGTATTATATTTACTTGCAATTTGTCCTTTTTCCACTTTCTTTCTACTTTTTTTCATTTTCACTCTTTGATTTAGAACCCAGCTATCAACAGACACAACTTCAAGTTAAGGCTAATGTTCCTGTGTGTGTGCTGGACGTGTAATAGTGGTATACTTAGTAGTATAGTTGTACTATAGCCAATGGTATTGTGGTCTTTGTACCTGTTAGCATTTGTTTGAATGTTTTCAGCCACCAACCGGCCAAAAATCAAGTGTAATTTTTGAAAACACAACCTTTTTCCACAACTGGTAATACACTGTAAATGGTAATAGATATAGTCTTAACAATATAAATTAATTGGCAGGAAAAAGCACAATGTACACAGGATTTATCAGTGAAAGCTCTTTATTCAAAACACTGAAAAACACAGAGAAAAAGAAACCACTCCTTAATATATGTATACAGTGCTAAGGTTTGCAAGATAGAAATGTAACAATGTCAATTCCAAAAATAAAATGCATGGTAAAGAACTGTTAGCAGAAAATTAAAGCGGTAAATGTGCTATAAAAAGTAACAGTATGTAGACAGAAATTGCTCAGTTTGATTGATTTCTTTTCCTTTTGGGCTCTTTTTTGTCTAACAGCAAAGTGCACAACGTGCCGGGGTCAGAGCCTCTGTGTCAGGGAACATCAAGTCGTTGTCTAATAATTGCAAAAAATTGAGAAGTTCCCTGAAATAGTTTTAAGAGGGGAGGAACATAATCACAAGTTATAAGCTGAGGAAAATTAAAGGTTTTCTTTCCGGGTTTGTTTAGCAGCCGGTGCAGGCAGCAAAGGCACAGATCTCACACACATCCATGGGAACCATAGCTGAAATAAAGAAAAACACACTTGAATCACCTGTACTTCACTCCTCATGATTTGACTTCATTACTAGGACTGGCTGTCCAATATGTAATGGTCTCACCTAGTCTGGCCAGGGATGCAGACGCTCCTCTCTGCTTACAGAGGGGCAGGAACTCCTGAGGGAGCATGGGGTCATCACAGAGGGACAAGGTGCTCGCCCTGAGTCTCTGGCTTTGTTGTCCGGTCGCACCGCTGCTCTCTGTCAGCTCCTGGAGCCTCTTGATGGCTTCCAGAGAGAAAGACAATCCATTCTCCTAAAAAGAAAAGGCAGATGTTGTTAAAGAACGACCATTTCAAACCAAGGCCTAATTTGCTAATGTAGCAGTAGTTCGAATGACAAAAGTACGTGGCGGTGGTTCTCACAGTTTTAGTATGGTTCGTAATCCACCAGAGTAGAGAATGCAGGTTTGTAGTAGAATACATGGATGTCATTGTCCATTGTTATACAGAAATGTTAAGCGCTGCACTTACTTCAACCTGCACAGCTTCGGAGGTCCAGCCGAGAGCCAGGACGAGGACAGCGATGGCGGCGAGTGTGGTCTTCATGCTGACAGTCAAAAGCAGTTTGTCTCTTGCGGTTGATGTGCTCAGCTCAGTGTCTGCTTTCCCTCTGTCTCCAGGCCTCCTTTTAAACCGTCCTGCCCTGCAGGTGCTACAAACGGGAGCGGCATTTTTCTCACGGGTTAATGAGTAGTGATTCCTTTTACAGGGTTGTAAAAGGAAATCATAAATCTTTGGTAAGCCTCATTGCTTCGGATTGTTTTATGGATCTCCGGCTCTCTTGGAAGCTCTGTATCACAGAATTGACACACCTTTGGTTGGTTAAACAGTTACCTTTTGCTCCATTGATGACAATGAAGCCACACCAGCCCTGGGAGTTCTCTTACACTCATGCAAATTATCAACCTAATTATATGTGCTGACATTTCTGACAGTCTTATGTTTTATACAGTACACAGTGGCTAGAATAAGTTTACACCCCCATGCTAAAGTTGATTAAAAACAAGAATAAAACATCTTTTGGAAACTGATCGTAATGACTTTATTCCCAAAAACAATTTGGAAAATCCAACCTTTTAAGGCCACACATTTTCTTTGTGAATGAATAATGTATTGTAAATAAATAAATGTTCTTCCTTAAAATACAGGGGGCATAAGTAAACACTCCCCTATGTTAGATTCCCGTATGACGCAAGCCCATTTTTATTGTTATAGGCCATTTATTTCATGGATTAGGATACTATGTATCCTGATAAAGTTTTCTTGGCTTTTGGAATTAAAATACCCCCCCACCCCACATCATCATATACCCTTCACCATACCTAGAGATTGGAATGGGGAACTTTCCATAAGATCATCTCTCAATGCAAATCAAACCAGCTATTAAGCTAATTGAAATAACACAAAGCCACACAGATGAGAACATCCAATCCAATCCAACTTTATTTGTTGCACTTTAAAACGACCAAAGTTGACCAAAGTGCTGTACAGAAAAATGCAAAAATACAAAAAGGAACATAACCTTATAACACGAGTAAAAATAATCATATCTGCACCACTACCACCGCCAAAGTGAACAGAAAAGAACTATAAAATATATAAATGCATATGACATTGGCAAAACACAAAACTCATTGTCTCACACAACTGACATGTAGACACACTTACAGATGGTATCTTGGAAGTTTTTGATCAATACTGTATAGTGATGTAACCAAATGGGGTCCCATTTCATAGGGGTACGTTTTCACCCCTAGCCCTTACCCCTTGGTTTCGAGGGCCAAGGGTAAAGGTAGGGGTAAGGGGTAAGATCGAGAGGGGTGGGCGCCCGGATGGCTTAGTTGGTGGAGCGGGTGCCCATGTGCGGAGGTTTACTCCTCGGCGCAGCTGGCCCGGATTTGGCTCCGACCTGCTGCCCTTTGCTGAGTTTTGTCCCCCCTCTCTCTTCCCTTTCGTGTCTTCAGCTGTCCTGTCAATTAAAGGCCTAAGAATGCCCAAGAAAAAAAAGAAGTAGTGGTCAGCTAGAGAGGGTTAAGGGGTAAGATAGAAAGGGGTAAGGGGTAAGGGGTAAGACAGAGAGGGGTAAGGGGTGAGGAGTAAGGGGTAAGATAGAAAGGGGTAAGGGGTAAGGGGTAAGACAGAGAGGGGTAAGGGGTGAGGAGTAAGGGGTAAGCTAGAGAGGGTTAAGGGGAAAAGGGTTAGGGGTAAGAGGTAGGGGTAAGGGCTAAAGGGTAAGATAGAGAGGGGTAAGGGGTAAGATAGAGAAATGGGATTCAACAACAATTGTAATTGTTAACATCTTTATATTTAATCCCTATTCTGCTCTTTGATTTTTAATGTTTTATGTTTTATGTAAAGCACTTTGAGTTTCCTTGTGCTGAAATCGGCTATTTAAATACAATTGCCTGGATTTATCACCTCAGAAAACAAACAACACATTTATGGTCTCAATGACTAGTTTCAAGTCTTCCTCAATAGAGCATGATTATTGAATAACCATTGGTTACATTTACTTTAAAATAGACTATAAAACAGGTTGCTTTATTGCGTAGCTAGATTGTGATTGAGTTTCTATCACAGTCGCTACCATGCCAACCTATCAAGTAAGACACAGGCTGTGCTATCAGCAATGCTAACCATGGCGCTATGTACATTTGTATTTCACCGTGTGTTTCCAGTTCATGAAAGTTAATTGTAACATTTTGGTTGCCTAAAAATGTCTTGTTCAGTGTACTAAAAGCCACTAAGTAGTCGTCGTAGTAGTAGTGTTAATTTCTTCTGGTTGTACATTTAGTTTTTTGCCTGCTAGCCAAAATACGCATCACAATTCATATGTTAACGTGATTTACAAATGCAACTAACGAACCAAGCTAGCTAGCACTAGCATTAGCTGGTAAATTAGCGTTTAGCGCACACTTCCTCCCAGCTCCGCCCTCTCTTCCAAATATGGTCCCTTCTGACAAAAAAAACATGATAAAGAGTTGATGACACATTGCTTTATTAATGCCAAAGTCAAGGCTTCAAAACAGTAAGTTACAAACCAATGGGTGACATCCCGGTAGACTGCATGCTGGGTGTGTTTAATGGTAATTGGCCTATGTTGCCTGCTATATTTCACCCCCGACAGATGCCTTCCACAACAATGTATGCTGATATACAATAGGCTCCAGCCCCCCCACACAGCATCAGTGTGTAAAGATAAGAGATTCATAACTAATGAAAAAAAATGGGAGTGTGACTGTTAGTCCTCATCAGCTGCACTGTATTCATCATACAGTCAATGCAGACAGGTGGGAGTGGTATATGACAACAGGATACGGATGCATTGGTAATTAATAACCTTAATGACCCAATGTGGTGTTTACAAATCCAATAGGAGGGAAACTTTGTGGCGGAAATGTGTCGGCGATACAGTGTGATGCAAGAGAAATTAGAGTGAGGTAATTCACGTTCATAATTAATGATTCATTTTGTTATATTTAACCCTTGTGTTGTCCATCAAATTCGACCGGTTTACAAAAACTTTTTCTATCAGAAAAGCACATTGAAAATGTGACAAATGTTGAAAAAAACTACAAAAAAGCAGAAGAAAAAAAAGTGACCAAAACAATTAGAAAGAGTGACAAAACAACAACAAAAACACTGGAAAAAGCGACTAAGAAATTGTAAAAAAAAAATGACTAAAACATAATTAAAAAAAACATCTAAAAAGTGACAAAAAATAGGACTAAATTTGACAAAAACGTTGAGAATGTGTAAAAAAAGGACAACAAACTGTCCAAATTCAACCCGGAAAAACACAAAGTTGCAGGTCAACGGGAAGACAACACAAGGGTTAAAAGTTTGCAATGTGCTCTTTTTAACGTGATGACAAGAATGTTTGTGTGAAATTACCAGATGATGGACTTGAGCCAGTGCAGCATTTCACTGCACTTTGTAACTTTGTTCACTTCAATGGAAACAGCTCATATTCTGATCCAAAAATGTGAAGCTCTCTGACTTCATAATTCAACCGAGGTATTGATTTCATGTCACAGTTCATTTTGTCAAAAGGTTCTCTGTTGACCCAAGAAGAGAAAAATGGTCTCCAAGTCAAAGTGCAATTAATCAGACATGTTAGACTGATGATGAACGTTTAGGGTGGAGGGCAGTAAATCATCAGCCTGTGAATAGAATGTCTTCCCTGGCAGAGGATTTATTTGATCTCCTCTCACCGCAGATAACTTACAGTCAAGTGGGTAAGTTTCTAACTTAGCACACTTCTTCAACCCTCTTTGTGTCTTTACCTGAGCACAGACCTGTGACCTTTGAGTATAACATTTTCTAAATTCTTTTAACCTGCTTTAACTATTGTGTTGTCCTTGGGTAACATTGACCTGTTTTTCTATATCAATGTTCTTTTTAATTACCCAAAATAACATGATTGATTCCACACAACTCTCTTTGGCAAGTACAAATCTCTACTTTCAATCATATTGGCGCGTCTTTCGCCCCAAATTTCTGTTTTTCTAACTCAAACATTAGGTATAATTTCCTATAAATGAGGTTTATTGAACATAAATTCCAAAAATAACTGAAAAACTGAAAAAAAAGTGAATAAGTGAGTGTTACGTAGTGTTAAACGTCAAAAAAGTGGCAAACATTGAAAAAAAGCCTCAAGTGTTGAAGAAAAGGGACAAAAATGTGATGAAAACTTAAAAACGTCAAGGGTTAAAGGACGTTTTCTGCACAGCAAGCACTAAACACACATTTAAAGATGTTATAGGCGAACTGTTGCCTATTCACACAGTTTACATATACAGTAAATTACTGTAAATTAAATGTTAATACCCATAATGCAATGTTTATTACAGTAATGAACTGGAAAAGAAAATTATGGTATTTTACTGGGCTTTTTTTGGTGGTTTTGAGCAAAGTCTAACAGCATGTAGTATTCACTCTCTATTAGCCTTGATGCAAAAGTTAAGTTAGTATGTAATGTATTTGTCATGTAATATTCTAATTTTTCGAGATTTTGAATTTGGGACTTCACGAGCTGCAAGCCATAATTATCTACATGACAAATAAAGACTTGAGGGCTGTAGTCAAGACAACCTTAGTCAAGTCCAAGACAAGTCCAAGACCAGGACTAGTCAAGACCGAGTCCAAAGAGGTTTGAGTCTAAGTCAAGACTGAATCCACAGAGATTTGAGTCCAAGTCAAGACCAAGTCCAAAGAGGTTTGAGTCTGAGTCAAGACCGAGTCCCAAAAGTTTGAGTCTGAGTCAAGACCAAGTCCAACGAGGTTTGAGTCTGAGTCAAGACCGAGTCCAGGACAGAAAAAAAAGGTTTCGAGAGGATCGAGACAATCATTTGAGGTTTCACTTTCCTTCCAATATTATCATCAACATAGTAAAGGCACCTGGACTCAATCAAGACCAAAAGCCATATTGGGCAAGACCAGTGGCCGAGACAAGTCAGAGTCCAAATACTAGTGAGTCCGAGACAAGTCTGAGACCATGGAAAAACGGTCTCGGGTCCGGACTCAAGTCCAAGACCGGACTCGTGTGCTACAGCCCTGGGTTTAAATACCTAATTTTGCATGCACTTTGAATTACTGAAATAATTGAACTTTCGCACCATATTCTGATTATCCAACTTTTAAAACAGAGGTAAAAAAGTCCCAGGGAAGGTGCATTGATTGGTTCATGCCTTAGATCATTTTGACAAGATGGCATCAGGATAATCTTTGTAAGTATGAAATCACATATAAAACTGTAAAGAGGGGATCAAACTTGATGTCAAATGCAGCTCCTCACATGAAATCCTCACATCCATGCTGCTACGCCACAGGAAATCCAAACAATGATCTTAAATAAGTCATTCAGCCCTGACATTTATGAAAAATAACTACCTGCCCCTTAGCAATTGAAGAAAACAGATATTATACATAAATCAGGAGTGTGAACTTTCTATTAGTTGCAGGTTCCCCTTGAGGATTCATTTTGAAAACAACATAACAGAAATGATCCCCGGATCATCATGTGCAACTTTGGTTATGGTAAACTGAAGAAGTAATAATGGGGAGAGGATTGCTTGACATTTTTGAAAATATGCTTATTAACATTCTTATTGGCTGTTACATGAGAAGATCAATACCACTGTTAGCTTAGCATAAAAAATAAAAACATTGGGAAAAAGTTAGCCTGACTATTTTCAAAGGTAACTAAAGCTTTAAAGAAATAAAAGAATCCAAGGCACGCTTATTGTGAAAATTATCATTTAAAGTAGAGCTGTTCATCCGAAGTAAATTAATCTTTGCTGGGGTTAAACATAATTTATCAGAACGTGTTAATAAGTGAGGTTTTGACGTTCACATAGGCCGATTTTGTTACTTTTCGACACAGTGCCTGACTACTGCCCTGTTTGTAGCTTTTATGCTAAGCTAACCAGCTTCTGGCTGTAGCTTCTTATTAATAGTACAAACTTAAAGGTGGTATTTATCTTTTCATCTCACTCTTAGTAAGAAGAACGTATTTCCCAAAATGTCAAACTAGTCCTTTAAACTGAAGTCGAAACATATTGCCTGGGAAACATTTAGGAGATACAAAACTTCATCCCTGAGTTATGACATGATTCTTTGAATCTGTGAGTTGAATGCTTAAACTCACAGGATGACTGCCACATAAAAGTTACATGAAACTAATCAGGTGTCAAGATGTTTTTGGGATCTCTTGTTATCTAAACCTTTGGGTTTGTTAAACAGACACTTAACTGTCACGCCTAAAGCTGTAAATCATTCCACATCAACATTGTTATGTCATAGCATGGCCAATAAAGAGAACGCTGAAATGCCAAAACACTTAAAAAACAAAGGCCAGTGCATTGCTTAATAAAAGATAGAATCAGAATCAGAATCAGCTTTATTGACCAGGTATGAACACACATACGAGGAATTTTCCTTTGGAGCATAGTTGCTCACAATGTGCTTACACATACAAAACAATCAACCAAACAAACAATATATACACACTAATATAGACACACTAATATTTACATACACTGAACAGAAGCAATGTAGAGACAGGAGTGCAACAAAGAGTCCAATAAAAATGATTGTGGACTGGGATGATCGTGGAGCGTTTGAAGCAGGAGGGAACTTCAGATAGCTCCAGAGATCTGTTGAAGATCTGAGTGAAAATGGGGACCAGCTGATCTGCACAGATTTTCAGGCAGGATGGTGACACACCGTCTGGGCCAGGAGCCTTTCTGGTCTTCTGCCACTGGAAGAGCTGGCGCACATCCACTTCACAGATCGTGAGTGCAGGTGAGGGGTCAGAGGGGGGAGGTGACTGACTGAAGTGTGAGTTGGTGTGGGGGAGGGGTGTGACTGTGGTCTTTTCAAACCTACAGTAAAAGCTGTTCAGCTCGTCCGCCAGTCGTTGAGAACCAGCAGTGTTGGGAGATGGTCTCCTGAAGTTAGTGAGAGTCTGCAGGCCTCTCCACACTGACCGAGGATCGTTGTTTGAAAAGCTGTTTTCCAGCTTTTTTTCGCCTCGCTTTTTAGCATAGCTCCTCTCCTCGCTTTGAAAGAGACAACAGAGAAACTGACACCAAGCTCAAACCCTCAGCCGACCACCCTCCAATCACACTCTCCTCCACAGATGTCTGCAAGAGACATCTTCAACCTGTCTCTTGCCCAAGCAGCTGTACCAACATGCTTTAAATACACTTCCATTGTGCCAGTGCCAAAACACTCCAGCCCGAAGTGCCTTAACGACTGCCGCCCTGTAGCACTCACACCCATCGTAATGAAGTGCTTTGAGCGGCTGGTCCTGGCACACCTAAAAGACTCGCTACCATCAACATTGGACTCACACCAGTTTGCCTACCGTAGCAATAGGAGCACAGAGGATGCGGTTTCCATGGCACTGCACTCTGTGCTCACACATCTGGACAATAAGAACACTTATGCACGAATACTGTTTGTTGACTTCAGGTCAGCATTCAACACTGTCATCCCGGCTAAGTTAATAGTCAAACTTGGAGACCTGGGCATCAACACCTCCACATGCAACTGGATTTTGGACTTTCTTAGCAACAGACCCCAGAATGTTCGATCAGGCTCCAACTGCTCCACGTCCATCACACTCAACAATGGTGTACCACAGGGCTGTGTGCTGAGCCCGTTTCTCTACTCCCTCTTCACCGCCGACTGCAAGCCTCTGTTCGAATCTAATTCCATCATCAAGTTTGCGGACGACACTACGGTGATTGGTCTCATCAGCAACAACGATGAGACTGCCTA
>NC_048410.1:28553974-28557659 GCF_013103735.1 Etheostoma cragini | reverse complement strand
ATCATCAAGTTTGCGGACGACACTACGGTGATTGGTCTCATCAGCAACAACGATGAGACTGCCTATAGGGAAGAGATCCAGCACCTGGCCACATGGTGCACTGAAAATATCCAGCTCCTCAACACCAACAAAACCAAGGAGCTCATCGTGGACATCAGAAAGGAACCAAGAGGCCCGCACGACAACATCCACATCAATGGAATGGCTGTTGAGCTTGTCTCCAGTTTCAAGTTTCTGGGGATCCACATATCGGCGGACATGTCCTTGTCAACCAACACCTCCTGCCTGGTCAAGAAGGCTCACCAGCGCCTTTTCTTCCTGAGGACACTGAGGAAGAATCAGCTTTCCTCAACTATTCTGGTGAACTTCTATCGCTGTGCAATTGAAAGCATCCTGACCAACTGTGCAACAGTGTGGTACGGGAGCTGTTCTGTTGCAGAGCGCAAGGCACTGCAGCAGGTGGTGAAAACCGCCCAGCGCATCACTGGGACTCCACTACCCACCATTGAGCACATCCAGAGGAAACGCTGTCTGCATCGAGCTTGCAGCATCCTGAAGGACTCCTATCACCAAGCCCACAGACAGTTTCCTCTCCTGCCCTTCGGCAGGAGGTAGAGGCAGGTGCCTCTGGACCAGGACCAGCAGACTAATGAACAGTTTTTTCCCCAGAGCTGTCTCTTTATTGAACTCCATTCCTCATTGATCCCACTCCCCTCGTATACTGACAGACTCTCCTCTACCTCCTCACACCTGCCTCCATTTTGTTATCTGCAATACTATAATGTTCACCTGCACTGCTGACTTTTACTATAGTAACAACTGTTTACATCTGCATCTTTTTGCACTACTTACCTTTTTGCACTACTTACATTTCAATTTGCACTGCTGACTTTTTATTTACAGTACCAATTGTTTTCATATAGATCTGCAATACCGTACTTTAACTGTAATATGCAATAACTTTCCACTGCACTTTAATTCGGATAGTTTCTGCCCAAACTTTACTTTATTTGTACTACCTTTAAATCATTGTCATACTACTCATTTTAGCCTAACTTATTATATCTATCTGTAAAAATTCTGTTTATAATAATAATAGCCATCTTTATACATATTCATTGTACATACTCACCTGTAAACTCTGTAAACCATTAGTATATTATTGTATATTATTTGCACATATCTATAAAGATTTGCACTTATAGTAATATTCACCGGTATATTATATTCACTACATTCCTAGCTGTAAATCTTGCTCACAATACTTGTTATCTATATTTTATATTCATAGGACAAACCCATCTGTAAAATTCTGTTTATAATACTATTCATTTCTATATTTATTCAGTACATATCCATGTCCTACACTTACGGAACCATTGTATATCCTGGACTTACTGCTATTGCACTTCTGGTTAGACCCAAACTGCATTTCGTTGCCTTGTACCTGTACCTGTGTAATGACAATAAAGTTGAATGTAATCTAATCTAATCTAATCTGAGCTGCTTTGATCTCTTTGGTCAATGTGTTCCTGACCTGGTTATACAGGACTCTGTCCCCACTTCTGAAGGCCTCCTCTTTTGACTGACGGAGCTGCCTAAGTCTTGCTGTGAACCAGGGTTTTGGGCTGTTATATGTGCAGAAGGTTTTTGTCGGGACACACATGTCCTCACAAAAGCTGATGTAAGATGTCACAGTGTCAGTTAGTTTGTCCAGATAAGTAGCTGCAGCCTCAAAAACACTCCAATCAGTGCAGTCAAAGCAGGCCTGTAAATCCAGCTTTGACTCGTTGGTCCATCTTTTCACCCTCTTAACAACAGGTTTAACAGATTTTAGTTTCTGCCTGTATGTCGGGATAAGATGAACCAGACAGTGATCAGAGAGTCCCAAGGCTGCACGTGGGACAGAGCGATAGGAGTCCTTTAATGTAGTATAGCAGTGGTCAAGTATATTAGTGTCCCTGGTGGGATACTTAATTTGCTGCCTATACTTTGGGAGTTCGTGGCTGAGGTTTGCTTTGTGGAAGTCCAAAGAACAATGAGCAGGGAGTCCGGATGTTAGTAATCTGGTCGGCCAGGTGCAGTAACGCCTCACTGACACAGGCCTGAGGTGGGATGTAAACGGCGACCAGAATGAACGAGGAAAACCCCCGTGGTGAATAAAATGGTTTGCAGTTTATGAATAGTGACTCTAAGTGGGGGCTGCAGGATTTTTCCAGAACTGTGACATCTGTGCACCAACCTTCGTTTATGTAGAGACAGAGTCTGCCTCCCTTTGTTTTCAACTCCAGTCAGTGAGCTCCAGTACGCGATCCGCCCGGTAAAGACTAAATCCCGGGAGGAGAGAATTGAATACAGAATGTTATCGGGACTGACCCCATCATACCATCAATAATCCTTGAGTAAATGATTAAAACAGCAATATGATGGTAAATGTTGATGAATAACTAGTATTCTTCTATGTTGTTGTTAACTGCCTTATATTGTGGGGTATTCCCTTCCTTGTATAACAATTGTTTTTATATTGGCAAAGAACATTTGCATATACAGTAGCCTACAAGGAATATGGCTTTGTGGGCTGCTCCCATAGGTTACATGACACAACACCACACAATACCTCACTCATAAAAAGGTGAATTTATGGTAAAAACTCTAGGATTCAGGGATAGGTGTGACGATCCCTGGATTGGAGCACCCAAACACAGAGAAAATCAAGCAGGCAGAAAAGGTTTCATAAAAGATTTATTTCAAGAAAACAGAGTCCAAGAGGCTCAGAATAACAAAAAATGGAGCTCAGGGGCCGGCAAAAACTCACGGGGAGGGAAAACTGCAGGGACGTAATCTAATGGTGAAAAGGGCTGGACAACACAACACGCCAATCCAAAACAAGGATCTGACACAGGACAAAGGAAGCACAAAGACTAAGGGCGTTTCTCAATATGTGTTCTTCTATGGACTTGTGTTCTTGTGTTTTTGCGAAACGTCATGTTTGGTGGCCAAAGTACTGACCCAATACACAAGTTAGCATTTCGCCAAGAACACTTAAAGTCCCCGGATGTGATCTCGACACGCCCATTTTACCGAGGATGCATCGGATGGTGACTTGTGTGAACTTGGCCGGGCAGGTATCCCAGCATTCAATTCGGGTGTAAAGCGCGTATGGTTTCGGTACACAGATTGTCACAATTTACGTCAATTAGTAAATCAATAAATTCATTTTTGGGATGTTTTAAGGCGAGAAATCAGCTGTGTAGATTTTGAATATAGGCAGTTCAACAAAAATTGATGGTGAATTAAAAAAGCCTTCGGAGTTGGAAAGCTCCACAACCCCCGGCGGGCATAGCAAGCTCGCCAGCCGGGGATGACTCTTGCGAGCCGGTCAGTCAGTCAGCTCACAGACCCCTCTGCCCCACGTCTAGACAGACCCCTCTGGCCCACGTCTAGACAGACCCCTCTGGCCCCACATTTAGACAGACCACTGCAGCAGCAACAATGGAAGAGGAAAGCCAGGTCCACAATTGTAAGATATTTAAAACTATTTTTACCGCTGTTGTTATAGGATATATCCCCTCCTCCTGGCTCTGCTCACTCGCAGGCTCTTCTTCTACTTCTCGGTAAAGTATACCGACGGCAGTGGCTAACGTTACCCAGTCCATCTATAATTTTGATACCTATTTTAACGTTT
>NC_048410.1:28549446-28553874 GCF_013103735.1 Etheostoma cragini | reverse complement strand
GCTAGCAAGTACGGTCTCCCAAAGAACACAAGTCCGTTCTTTGCTTACTTGGTATTGAGAAACAGGGGGTAACGAGGACACAAGAAGCAGGTGACATAAGGGCTGGGAAACAGGTGGAAAACATCAGGTAATCACGGAGGCTGGAAAACACAGGAAGTAGAACTAAATACAAGATGAGATAGAGACCCATACTTCAAAATAAAACAGGAAACAGACCAAAAAACGCAAGACAAGACAGAACAACGCTAAGAAACATATACAGGAAAACAGACTACACAATAACACAGGACATAAACACCAAACCACAACAATAGGTTTACTATAAAAGAACAAAAACACTATGGTTGTACATTTGGCTCAACACATAAAGAATTGTTTATGGATTTTCCCTACCGGTGCACAGTAATTTGAGGTCTGGTCAACGCATTAAAAATCAATCGGACTGAGAATCTCATCAATATTCATTAGTTTGTGCTTTAGTTTAAACACCCTTCGTTAAACACGGGTAAACAGAGGTGGCTTGAGTACAGAGCCATAAATTGAAACAGATTGCGGCTTATCTAGCTCCTGCAGACTGAAGTGGAGATTTACCAGGAGTGTCAGATTTATGCCCACCTGATTTAACCAGCACCAATAAATCAGCGGGGTTTGGGGCAGGGGCGTTGGATCTACAAACATCCTTTCCAACCCAAAAACACGTGAGTGAAAACAGCAGAGAGAGACTGGAGTCTTAGTGTACCTTCTTCATAATCTGACTATTTTTGATGATTTTTATCACCTAGGCTAGATCGGCAGGCATGATTTGGGGCTGATATGAGATAATATTAGCTCCTGGTTTCTTCTACAGTTGCATTCTTTCTGTCCATGTACAATAGACACAAAATGGGGTACTCATTACCACCCACAAAGGGCAAAACATGTATTCAAAAACACTGACATGATGAAGGACCTGGAGGAAACATGTTGGTCTTGATTAGGGGGTGGCAGTACCTCAGTCCATAGGGACTTGGGATGGGAACCAGAGGGTTGTCGGTTTAAATCCTGTTACGGATCAAAATACGGCGTGTGGATCAGTAGCTGAAGAGATGCCACTTCACTTCCTGGCAAGGCACTGTACTCCCCCTGGTCCAGTTGGCAGCCCCCCCGCTCTGATATCTCTCCATTTGTGCTTAACTAGGTCTTGAGCATGTGGGTGTATTTCAGGCCAGTGTGTAGTGCTTACTAACAAACAGAGTGTAATATCAATAAATTACTATTAACGTAACATTTACAGCTTGATTATTTTCAACAAGTTACCACTCCAAATTATCAGTCTGTACAAAAGTTGATCTTTTGGGGTGATTGAGTTGAGAAACCCGAAGAAAAGAAAAATACTGAGCAATGACAACATGATAATACAGTATATTGTAGCAACGTGTTCAGGCCAGCGGGAAAATTGTTAAACAGTGATGATATCAGCTTCAAAACTTGTTTCATAACCGTCCTGCTAGGTGAAATTTTGCCAGATATACAGTATTTGATGTACATAATGCTAGTTGGCGCTGGTATCACGGCGGTAAAAGGGCTGCTAAAAGCTTCTAGTTAGAAAGGGTGAAATGCAGAGGATGCATTCCTTGTTTGTGTAAAATGTACTTGACAAATAAAGGAAATACTACATTGTATATTAAGCTTTTTTAGCCATTCAAACAGTTTCCTTGGTTTTAAACTCGATAGTTTCATTGTTTCTTACTACTGTTCCATCTTTGATGGGAGTCGCACATGGGCAGTACCTAGGTAAGGACTAGTAGCACTAATATGCCAACAGCTAGACGAGCATTATAACTTGTGTCATAACTTGTTGTTTATTACAGAAATTTGTTACAGAAATCTGTTGGAGATGGTACCTCCCTTTGGGCTTTTTCAATTTGTAAACCTATAATGTGCACAAAAAAGACATATAACACAACAAAGGAAAGGTGAAAAAGCCAAAACGCAGAATATGAGCATAGTATAGATGAGTTTACTGCATGATGAAAGTTGGCAGCAATATGTAGTTATTATTCCAGCAAAATTCTAAGCTCTGGCGGGTTGTTTCATGGTTTTCATTCATTACTTTTAAATGTTCTGTGTGTATAACTGTTCAGGTGTTTCTCTTTGAAGTGTGTCTAGTACATTCAATCAGTTCAAGTCTCAGTAAAGGGAATCTTGTGAATTTCTTATTTCATCATGCAAATCCATAAAAAAAAAACGCCAGATATGGTCAAGCAGTGTGACCTGCGTTGCGCTGGTTACACATTGAGATGACAGCCACGCAGACAAAGGTTTATTTTTGGATTGCTGGCCATTTAAATAAACCAAATGACAATACGTCTGTGTAAGCCTTTGATATCAGATATTATGTGACCAGATGGATACACCACTCTGCAAAAACCATGCCTCATTCTCATATCATTCCACTACATGCATGTGTTTTATTGAGGGGGAATTTTTTTTTACTCCAGAAGACAATCCTAGATAGATATTATTCTGTAAATCATCACCGCAAAGCAAAGTACACAGACGTTTTGATTTATGTCTCTGGAGTACATTTCCGACTCTTTACGAGGAAACCTTTAAAAACAGACAAGCAGTGAAACATTTTCGCATGGTAAAGATAAGAGGAACTGTTGCATGATACAACATACCAGAAATGCTCCTGTTGTCTCTTCAGTGCATCAGCCTCAATGGAGTCTTTTACGTTAACTACATTTTCTTGAACCAAATTGTAAGTTTAATGTCACAGTAACACATGACTCAGACACAATCTCCAGTCTCCTGAGTGAAATCCACCACCAACCTGTCTTCTTACATGGAAATGTGACACTCTTATACTTCATCACTGTACTCTCTGCTTTTCTCCCGTCATAATCACCACCTCACTGGAGGGCGCCGCCATCACAAACGTAAATATAAGTCTTGTTTGCTGCTTGAACAAACAACTATGTGGGCATTTTTGGGGGGGAGGAAAGTTTAAAAACCTTTGTTGCATTTTAAATCCAACATATAGAGCAACATTAGCAATCATTTGGAGTCATATCTTTGTTCATTTATTGACTCCGTACAGTAAGTCCAATAACTCCTGTCCTTGAGCTCTGTTTTGGTCTCCACCTCTCTGAGGGAAACATTTGGCTCCACTAAATGCTGCAGAAGTTCACAAGCTAGTTGCCAACTGTCTATTTGGTGCTGATTGGATAGCACATAGTGATCAGGGGTCCCATTTACAAAACTTTGTGTGGGATCCTTATTAAAAGTGTACATACGCGTGTACGTTCCCTTTATTAATCACAGATTACCTACAAGTGTTTGTACGTGAATCAGCCTCTTATCCCGCACTGTACACGGCCATTTTTTCCCCCCATAAACACTTAACGCAAAGCAGCTCGTAAATGCTGTATATATGTTAAGGAGCTTGGCAGTGAAGCTGAATCACATCGAATCATGACGACTGGTGGTGAAAAAGCCAGCTGAGAAAAAGCCATCTCAGGAATTGCTGCAAATCGAATTATAATTTCGGCCTGTTTTAGCACAGTGTGGGTAAACTTGACTACATAGGCATTACGTCACTCGGGGATCCAAAACTTGTATATCCAAACAAGTCGTAGTGATAAACTTGATGTTTTAAGATTATAATATTCATGTAAAACACTAAACAGCCGGTTGCCCTCAGAGTTGCGAGGACCTGTATTTGTCCCGGGATGGCACGGTTGCGGCGCGGTGCCAACTCTAATGGAGCCAATTCAGTACATAGATCCAAGAGCTATAGATATAAACATTAAGGGAATTTAAATTGCAACATCAGCCAGTCATCTTCACGGTCCATGAAGCCTCTCTCATAAATCAGACCCCTGAACTTTTCCCTTGCTGGAAACAAGGCTGACGAGTGAGAGTGACCCAAAACAGTCAAGTTGTGGGTCAATAAAGGAAAAGAATTAGCTAAAAGAAGTTGTAATGCCCTTTAGAGCAACATAAACTGAATAACAGCCCCAGACCAAAGCACACAACGGGTGTAAACATCAGTGTCCATGGACCTTTGGCAATATAGCGCATTTTTTAAATGGAAACATGTCGGGCAACATTTCCCCTGCAGTTGCCACACTTTACACTGATATGTTTTACCAACAGTGTTAGATACAGAACTCTTTAGTACGATTAATTGTAATGAATTCATAAATCTGGTCATACAATACACAGCATCATGCCACACATGTGTCCCAACCTGAACTGACTGTGCCCTCTGTTGGCGATCCTACTGTAGGTGTCATGGCAATAACATACACTGTGTGCAAAATTATTAGGCAAGTTCTATTCCTGAGAATTTATTGTATTGTACTTTAACAAATGCATTGCTATCAGTCAATCAGAAATGTTATTAAACCTCAAATCAGAATATGTAACAAAGGAAACTGAGTT
>NC_048410.1:28514630-28549346 GCF_013103735.1 Etheostoma cragini | reverse complement strand
TGGAATTGGAAAATATGCACGAAAATGAAGATAAGGTCAAAAATACTCACTTGCCTAATAATTGTGCACACAGTGTATTAAAATAATGGTTGTGAAGCTGGGAGAACGCCTGCCTGTTCAAGCGCTGCTATCCATGAAAAATACTTTTTTTGAAATGAGGTATTAGTCTGTAGGACGATGTCTGTGAGCATGACTTTGTTTTCCATTGGGTTTTATTTCATACATTGAAACATGTTGATCCATTTGGTAAATAATTGGAAGTACATACTCTCTAACAGCAAGGGATGGATTTGGTTTTGCTGCTTGCTTTGAAGAAAAAAGTTACTTTTCAGGAGTTGGGTTGGGAACCGGAAGGTCGCTGGTTCAAATCCCCGTACGGACCAAAAGTACGGAGTGTGGATTGGTAGCTGGAGAGATGCTACTTCAGCCCCGAGGCAATGCCAGGTGCTCTTGAGCAAGCCACCAACCCCCCAACCCCCCCCCCAATCGCTCAGGTCGCTGGTCCAGCTGACAGCCCCCCCACTCTGACATCTCTTTATTTGAGCATGATTAGGTCCTGGGCATGTGTGTATTTCAGGCCTGTGTGTAGTGATTACTAACAAACAGTATCAATAAACAGTATCAATTATTAAATTAAATAACCTCCTCTGTGTCTTGACTGTGTTGCACAGTTACGACAGCAACTGTAGAATTAAAATTCACCTTGAGAAACAAAGCACGTGTCTCGTGTTCATCCGGTTTCGCCTCATTTTTAAAATATTCATCATAAAAGCACAGAACTGAAATATTGAACATCTTTAAACTGAATAAGACAGAGTCTCAACGTCAGGTTAAAGACCATGTCTGCCCTTTTAGTGGCTATAATCAATACTTTAATATAAAGAAATTTCTCACATGACAATTTGCATGCCAAATGGGACATTTCCAATGATGACCCTACATAAATTGTTCCTAAAGTAAAAGGATAAATAACAATACAGACGCATAAATGCAACATTGCAAATATTTTTCAGCTGGATTTGTTTTAAAGGCAAAAACTGGCTCTTTAAAGCTGTAGTGTGTAGTTTCTGTCTCCCCTATGAGGAATTGTAAGTAATTGCAAAATGTAATGGATATACATTTATATTAAAACGTTGCACACCAAAGCTTTAAGAAAATGGACTGTGGATATTCATCACACTATGAGGAGAGTCATACCAGCACTCAATACTAATAGTTTCAACTTCCAGCACACCACTTTAGAAAAGTGGAAGTTGTTGAGGAGAGAATGGATTTCAAGTAAGAAGCAGGGGTGGGGGGGGGGAAAATGGATACAGCATAGTATCGTGATATTTTCAATGCCAATACTGTATCGATACACAGGCGCCAACTATCGATCTTTTATTAAATATGTGTTTCAGTTTGTCCCATTTTGCAGCAATAAGTTTTCAGTTTTTGCAGCAATAAGTTCACAGTGAAGTGATGTGAACAAATGGAAAAATGTTTTTTTTTTAAGATAAAACAGATGTTGACAATGTTTCCTTTTGGGTCTGTCATTTGAAATTGGGAAAAATTAGAAGTTGGAAAAAAGGTTATAAATTGCAATATATCGCAGAATATTGCAATATGTTTAAAATCGCAATAATATCGTATTGTGGCACAAGTGTTGTGATGATATCGTATCGGTAGGCGTCTGGTAATTCCCACCCCTAGTTAGTAGGCAATTTGCTCTTACAAGCATAAAGATAGCTGTCCCTGTTGTTTTTCAGATATTATTTCAGATGGAGATGCCAATTATACACACTGAAATGCAGCAGTTAGTCTTTTCAAACGGAGAGCGAAACGTTTAACAAGCAAATAGAGCACTCACCTTTGCTGTCAAAGAGAGAGGACAAAAGTTCCAAGGCTGCATTAGTAGAGTGTGGGATGTATAATTATGGATAATAGAGGCTTTTCCTTATTATTAACAAGTTCTTTTTTCTTTATTCCACCTTTATGTACTTTATTGAATTGTTTAACTGTTGATGGATGGCTCCTCACCTTGGGCATTTTGAATAACCCACACGTGCCATCTCGGTGCACTTGTCGGCCCATTGATGTGCATGCAAGTCTTACTCTCAACATGTCATATACTGACGCTTAGTCAGGATTTTTTTAACGCTCTGGGTACCTGTTTTGCGTAATGTTTTAACGCACCTGAGCAGGACCCCTTGGCATCCCTTTTTTTAATGCTCTGGGTACTCTTTTGGCTTAATTTTGTAACAGTACTGTTTTGGTGCAATTTTTTAACACTCTGGGTACCCCTTTGGCATCATTTTTTAACGTGGCCCCTTAGCATCTCTTGTTAACGCTCTGGGTCGGGACACCTTGGAATTATGTTTTCAACGCATATATTTGACCTGTAAGTGACACAATTTTTTGCGTGTAAGCAACACAATGGAAAAGAAGCAGTAACAGTTAGGGTTAGGAAAAGATAGTGGGAGTATTTACAAAATGTATGCTAAAGGGTGCCCTTAAGTGTGGGTATCTGACGCTCCATGCCACAGACCAAGCATCAGTATGTGACGAGTTGAGAGTGAGACATTTAGATTTTGTAGGATCGAAACGTTGTCATTGTGAAACCTTATTGTGGACAGACGTCGTAGGTGCCGATACCTGCTGTAGCCTACATTTGCTTAAAATAAATTAAAAAGTTGGTGCTAAGTGGAGCGTCTGTCGTAGTGTGATTGGTTATGTCGCTGTCAGTTCCCCTGCTCCATTGATTCTTAATTTAAAACTGCTAATTGAACCACTTTTTTAAGTACGTGACCACAATTTCATTCATGAAATTCATTTCAGCTGTAGTATTTGTGCACAAAACTCCACCAGACAGATGGTTCATTAAGATGTAATTCATTACATTTCGTTCATGGGTTGTTTAGTTTAATCGAGCTAGGTTATAGATAAGGCTGTGTTCCTTCTATAATTCTACTTTGGAAACTAGTTGCTAAAAATCAAAAAGTATTTTGCAGCTTGCAGTGAAATTTTGATACCATGCTCACCTTCTACCAGAGGACACAACTCCATCTCCACTACTTCTGAGCATTTTGAAATTAAGTTCCTTGGATCAGCCTTCATACAATATTTGGGGTTTTCTATATTTAGGCCTTTGATTTGAATTATTTAGTCAAGGTGTCTCTTTGCACATCTCAGGGGCAATCAAGCTAAAAGAGATATGTTGGCTCAAACTCTGTATCTTTGCATGCAGGTAGGTGGCTGGACTACCTGCAGGTAACAGCCCTGGGGCCCAAAACTCCAAGAGCTGCAGACGCTTCAGGCTAACTGTATGTCAACTGGCCCATGAGTATGAGCTCAAAGCTTGAGTTGGTACTTCTAAAGAAGTCTTTTTATACCCTAGTATCTCTTATGACACCTCTGATCTTCTGTAATCATTCCCACTGCACTGGTCAGTAAGCGACATCTTCCTAACGTGGTTCCAGTGTAAGTGATGGAACACATAATCCAAAAACAGAATTCCTTCTTTGCAATTCCCTGTGCAGTGTTTTCGAGATCAGCTGCGCAGGAAAGACATTTACACAAAGAAAGAACTTCATTTTGGTTACACTTCACTAGAAGGTATCTACATAATAGTGACATCACACTGTCATGAACGTATCATAACATGACATAAGGCTTCTTTTAGTAAGTGTCATTTGGTTTTGTCATGACAAGTTAGGGTTAGGGTTAGGGTTCATGTGTCGTGACAGAGTCATGTGTCCATGACAGTGTCATAATCATTCTTGCGTAGATACCTTCAAGTAAAGTGTTATTAAAAAGAATAATTTTGGAAGCTATCTAATCGATTTGGCTGACGCAGACTGAACATTTGGAAATTTTGCGACGTGTTTGCTGAGCACGGTGGATTTTTTCCTTTATCATTTACATTCAATAGCATTATAAAGGGATGTCCATGTGGGCACCTGACTATTTTTAAAAGGCCCAGTTCAGACCAAAGATTGGCGACAAGACATGTTGAAGCTAAGGTAGTGTGCTGATCTCCAACCCTTCTGAAACCTGCCAATTTACACCCATGAAACTGTATTTCCGTTCTGACTTTTCCAATTCTTCACACCTGGATAACACGTGCATCACCTTAAAATATGAATAGGGATAGTAACAGTGGAATACTGGGTTACAGTCCTATTTCTAGTAGGGATGTTATTTCACCGATTTATTGCCTTGTTTAACACTGCTCCCTCTTTTTTATTCACTCTAGCTTGCTCGACATCCGCTGCTCTCTCACACTTCCTCTTGCATTTGACCAGTTTGGTGTTACAAGCGGAGCTGCAAGTGAGACCATTAGCTACCTTCAGTCCAACTGAGACGGGCAAATTTAAACCACTGCATCTTGTCCCTGCAGAGTCTGCAAACACTCACGTCATAGCGCGAATCTGTGACCTGACTTCAAATATCTGAGTATGGGTCTTGAGGTGCATGGCTCTGTTTTGTTAGTAGTCCCATCTAGAACAGGCCCCCTTTTCCCGAATGTCTGTTTAAGGCACATTGTTAGTTCCGTTTCGTGCCATTTGCAAGGTCTGGCACTTATTCCCCACCGCCCACTACACGTTACATTGTCAAGCTTCCGCTCATGTCTCCATGCATTACATTTGCACTCATCTTTTTGACTATAACCTCTGAACCTTACACATTCTTTATATTTCACACCATTTAAATATTTTGCACATTCTTGCACAAACTGTACAGCTCTCTCATTTTAAAACAGATGTATTGTGTTTATTGTAACATTTTCTATTCTATGCTCAGGTTTGACTTTTGCATTTTATGAGATATCTTTTGTTTTCTGTGTTATGGAGGTGGAAAACACCAAGGCAAAGTCCATGTATGTGAAAAACCTACTGGAAGATGATCCATTTCAACGGGGTTATTTAGAGACACATTTGAATGTGATTGACAAAACAACCACACAGCACACATGTGGGGACATGTAGTCCCATGTCCAAGCCATGCCTGCAGGGTGAGATAAAACACAAAGGCCGTGTGCTGTCACCTGCATTCTCTCGAATGACCAGGACAAATGTATCCTAAGGGAGACAACAAAAAACCAAATTTTAGCTTATCACCACGGTGATCAAGTAGCTTTATCACTGGATGGGCGCTTAAAGGATTAAGGGATGAAAATTACTGTGAGGCTAAATCACTTATAAAAAAAATGAAAGACTTGGCTGAGAACACAGTAAAACAAAGCATGGTTCAATTCACAATGTTCTAAAGATCTAATGTACGAATGTACAGTATCCTTTTCTAACAATCACTTCATTCACTTACTGCAGATGATGTGAGTAAAAAGATAAAAAAGAGAGCCTCCGTAGGAAATAAGGATTAGTTCACACAGATACATCTTCAAGAAGCAAAACAGTGTTATCATTAATGACAGAATTGGGTGATACCAATTAAAAGCAGACATGATTTTTGAATTTGGAATTTTTTTACAGAATGGAATATAAGACAACAACAGTCGCCCTTTTTTAGCCTAACAATGATAACTACACCAAACTTCATTCCATTATGAGATCATGATCACTTAGTTAAGGCTGTGTTAAAAACAAGCAGTAGTCCATCACAAATGTAACACTTATCTTTATCAGAGGTGTCAAGTAACCAGGTACTTTGGAAATTTGGGGTATCTATACTTTACTGGAGTAACTATTTTACAGCAGACTTCTACTTTTTACATTTTCACACAATTATCTGTCCTTTCTACTCCTTAGATTTTAAAATGAGCCTCATTACTCATATTTTAGTTGTTTTCATTCTGGCTTGTCATTGTTCAAAAAAACACCAAAAAACAAACCTATCCAGATAAATTGCGCCATCTGGATAGAGTAAATTTGATTGTGATTGGATGAGAAGTATTAACATATACCATTCCGACACCCTATTGGTTTGTACGCAATCCATCACACCTACACACAACCCAAAGCATGCCACACTCCAGCAAGGGAATAGCAGACGTATGTAGCCTGGTACCAAGATGTACGTAGCTGAGACTCAAGATAAATCAATCAAAATGGTCCCAACCAAGCACCAGCAAGGGCGTTGTTACCCAGGGAGACCAGCCAACCCTGCTACATCCCTGGCCGTACCTGGACGAGGAGGTTGTTACCCAGGGAGACCAGCCAACCCTGCTACATCCCTGGCCGTACCTGGACGAGGAGGTTGTTACAGTTCTAGCCTTTTCTTTTGAGCTTGGCAACGCATTATAACAAAATAAGCTTCACTGTCGCTGAAACTTCATGAATACAAACATTTTATTTAAAGAGTGCCATTACCCACCCTTTGTCTGACATGAAAAACCATGGAAATAGTGTTTCATAATATTAATACAAGAATAAATACACTGTGCCAGGGCCAATTGGCCAACAAACCAAGACAATGTCAGCAAACCTGGCCTGGGATTGTGAGATTTTAAAATCAATTATGTTTTCCAGGTAACCCGCCTGTAGCACAAGAAAATAAATCAGCTGTGGTTCTTCCAGAAATGGAGCATAAGGATGATAGGAAGCAGAATGCCAAGCCACAGTGTCTGCTATTGCATTTCCTCTAGCCTCCTCCCTACCAGAAGCGCAGTGACACTTGGTCTTTACAATACCCAACAGGCAATGTACAGCATGTAAGAGGTCAGTCACCTGAGCACTGTGAATTAGGTTTACCATCAACAGAAACAAATCACCTTAACTGCCACATCTCTCCAAAATAATGATCGGCAGAAATTGCATAACGAAGGCATTTCTGTGGACAATACAGTCTGAGAAGAGTCTGAGAAGGGTAACTACTGTTTTTTTTTCAATCTGAATTTATTTTTCTATGTTTTTATGTCTAAGTGACTGATGGGAACCCCTATCTTTGAAATTGGTCCAGGATGAAGCAAGATTGCAGCAGTTGGCATTGGTGAAACGGGCTAATAAAAGTTATGGGGCAATTGTAAAGCTTATTTACCTTCACAAAAGGGCTCGTTTTCCCAGACTCAGGTTAATATTCTAAGGGATTTCTAAGCATGTCAACCTTTCTCATAAAGGAAATATCCTTTTAAAAAAAAATAAAAACAATTGGAAATAGAATTAGCTGAACCCAAAAGACTCCATGTAAATAAACATAGATTTTAACATTGTAAAATAATATGTCTAAAAACTATGAAAGGCTGTTTTGGGTTGTCTTTCCATCACAACTGTAGTTTTGGTTGAAATAAACACAGTTTACAGATAAACATCAATACATTGGCTCTATACATGCTAAGAGTGTTACCTTTTTAAATGGAGTCTGGTGGGTTTAGCGCCAGCGTATTCAGAGCTGTTTGTGGTTAAAAAAAAAAAAGAGGTTTTCAAGGTCTATCTCTGAAGGAATCCCAATAATTTTGTCAGACACATGGAATTGGAATCTGTGTCAGTGGCAAATCGAGCACTTCTGTGAAGGTAAATACAAGCTAGACAATCGCCCCATTAACTTATATTGCAGCTTGTTTGTGGCTGCAGATTGTGGCGATCTTGCTTCATACTGGACCAATTTAAACCAAGGTGGTTCCCATCAGCCACTCAGACACAAAAACTGGATAGAGTCCAGGTAGAAAGAAAATGGTAGCTGTCCTTCAAGACAAGCTTGTTTTAAGGAAGAATAGTCAGGGATCCATTGTCTTCAGTAGTTAATAATAACTCATCTTAGTTTATGATACCAATTAAAACAGATGAGGGAGGCTTTGTTCAGAGTTCTTACAGAATGAAATCTAAGTTAACATTATCAGTCGAAATAACATTATTGTGGGATGAGAAAAAAGCCCCTCCCCTGTAATTTGTGTACATTCCCACCTCTGCCGCTGTAACAAGGGACTTTCCCCACTTTCGGTTGTAAAAAATAAAGTTTTATCTAATCTAATCAGTCCCTAACGTTTCCTTGGTACACAAAATTTTATTTTTTAATTTGTTTAAATCCCACAGTCATGTTACTGTTACAATATCCCATTTTAGATTTGTCCTAGTATTTTTCATTCTTCTGTTGGTGAACGTGCTTCTGCGTGCACTCCCTGACTCAAACCAGAGGCTAAATGAACTAGGCTGTTCCGTTATCTCTCTCACTCCCTCTCTCCCACTCTCTCTCTCTCTCTCTCTCTCGTCTTCCAGGTTACATCCCACCGGTTTCATCTCTGCAGCACAGTTGCCATCCTCCGTCTGCCTCCTCTGTAGCATCCAACAACTTTTGCATTATTTTCTTTTTTACTCTATTTTTATTTCCTCATTTCCACCATGATCAGAGCGCGTTGTAAGAAGCATCAGCAGCATCAAGGTGAGGTTCATTTCTATTTTAATCAAAGCTCTTAGGTTTCTAGTGTTTGATCAAGTTTAGCTGCATATAAGAATAACCTTAACTTCTATATAAATTAAATATACCCAATTAAAAAATAAAAATAAAAGAAAAAATGCCATTAAGTCATAACTGCCTATATTAGAGGATGTTGAAGTGTCTTTAAGGTTAACTCCAACAGTGCAGCTCGTACTATGTCAAATAACCTTGGATTTGCCAGGTGATGCATGAAATGTGCGTGCATAATAACCTTTTAGAAGAAGTCATTAGCATCTATCAGTGCTGTGCGTGTGTGTGTGTGTGTGTGTGTGTGTGTGTGTGTGTGTGTGTGTGGTGGGTGGTTGAGAATGATAATGATTCTCAACAGGCACCGGTTGAATTATTTAAACCGTAACAAGGCAGTTAAAGCAATTATCCTCAACACCTTCAATTTGCTGATCACACTCTTTTCTTTTTTTTTTCATCTTCTTTTTCTTTTCACAGAAAATGTATTTTGCCAAAAAGGGTCAAAGTACGTAAGCCCAATTTAGACAAAATGAGGTCTCAAGACCTGCAGTGTGTAAGTGTCTTCAGACAACAGTTTCTACTTTTCAAAATGGAAACCTAACGATTGGTGTTAATTATGATTATGATATAATTAAGTCACCTGTAAACAAATGTATGATTAAATCAATCTGTGTAGCATACATAGACCCTTCCTGCTAAAGAAAGACATCCACTGTGTTTTGATTCATGAAAAATGCATTTCTGCACCAGGCGGTCCTGATTATTCATTTATTGTGTTATTAATATGCCATGATCGTTATTGGCTTCGGTCTTCCCTGCTGGTTTATTAATTAGTTGATCAATCAATTAGTAGATGGACAGAACATTATTTTAAAAATTAACTGTATCAGTGATTTCCAAGCAAGAGCTTGTCTTATCTCAAATATTACTTTGCTAATTTGCTGATTCAAATGTTTTTGCATTGGGTTTTTGGATTAAAGTCCAGATAAAACAAGGAATATAAAGATGTCATGCGTTTTATAGACAAAACAAGTAATCAGGAACATAATGGGCAGATAGATTGAGCAATAGTGATATTAATATGACACTAGTTGTTACAGTGTGTTTCTTCTTCCTCTTGTTCTTTTTAAAGCAGGCCCCGAGTGTTGAACAGACTGAGGAATCGGCGCAGGATGTGTTGACATCTCCAGTTTTCCTCTCTAAAATGGAGCTCTCTATGCAGGGCTCCTCATCAAACGCATCCAAACTGTTCCTCAACTACAGCGTTCCCCTAAATGCTACCGGGAATTACACCAACGACCAATACACTGAGGCCAACCTCTTTCAAATCCTGGGTCCAAAACGATCTCCCTTCTTCCTCCCTGTGACCACCGTTTACCTTCTCATCTTCCTCACCGGCCTGTCTGGGAATCTTCTCACATGTGCAGTGATAGCCAAGAACAAGAAGATGCGAAACCCCACCAACCTCTACCTTGTGAGCCTGGCCGTGTCGGACCTGCTGATGCTGTTGTTTGGGATGCCTCTGGAGATCTACGACCTTTGGCAGAACTACCCGTTCCCTTTCGGCGAGGGCGGCTGCTACTTCAAGACCTTCCTTTTCGAGACGGTCTGCTTTGCCTCAATCCTCAACGTCACAGCGCTGAGCATAGAGAGGTACATAGCTGTGGTGTACCCGCTCAAAACAAGGTACCTGTCAACCAACCAGCACGCCAAGCGGTCCATCAGCATCTTGTGGATGGTGGCGATGATCTGCGCCATCCCCAACACCTCCCTGCACGGCATCTTCTACCTGCCAGAGAGAATGAAGGAGTCAGCCATATGCACCGTGCTGAAGCCCCTGTGGATCTACAACATGGTCATGCAGATCACCACTGTGTGCTTCTATTTCGTGCCCATGATGGTGATTAGCGTGTTGTACATGGTGATGGGGCTTCATCTGAGGAGAGAAAGGCAGCAGCCCAGTGGCAACCTGGGAAAGACCGTTCAAAGGAGGATCAGCGCGAACGGGCGCCGGAGACAGATCAACAAGATGCTCTGTGAGTTCTGCTCTATTTACATTACATTAGATTTCATTAAGCTGACACTTTTATCTAATATGACTACCAACAACACTTCCAACCATGGAGGTAAAAACTCAGAGCAGCAAGAATCACATATATATACACATTAGATGTTTCTCTCTTCAGAAAACACGTATTACTGTGAAGAGTTGCTAAGAATTGACTGCCCTTTATGTTAAAATGCCAAGACATGTTTCCAGAGAAGAAGGTGAGGAAAACACAAAGCAAATAATGCCAATCCATTGCCGATTATTTGTATGGATCATTTGTATTCTGGAGGGTGTCACGTCTTCTAAGCTTTGGGGCTTGATGAGGGTTTATGAACACTGTTTTTTTAATGTTTACAGCCCATCTACCCCACTGCAAGGCCTATTTCCCCAAAATGAATAGGTGATTGATTTGCTATTTTCTGTATGAGGAGCTCCATTGTAGACGGATATATCCATCAATGTATTTTCCACCGAATGTAACCAAATAATAGGTATTGAATTCCAGTGGGAGTCATCCATGCCAACCTTACTGATGATACCTTAATGGTATTTTCACATGGAATGTGTCATTTCTTCTATAAAAATCTGAATCTGATGACGGCTTTTACTTTGTTGATGAGTGTTAAAATGTTAGTTTATGACTTAGAATTTGTCTTCATGCTAGCGGCAATGTCACTGTCACTTTATCCACCACTTAGGTCCACACTAAAACACTTCAACAACTATCGGATGTTATGCCATGACAGTAAAAAAGAAAATGAGGTTGACTTTAAAAAAAAATCTGGATTGATTGAAATTTGGTCCAGACATTCACCTTTTCTCCTGATGAATTTTTATAACTTTGGTGATTCCTTAACTTTTCCTCTTGCACCATCCTAATGTCGGAATATCAATTTTCCCAATATTTGCAGTTTAACCAAATACCTGCACTACTAATGCCATGTCCGTCAGCCTCAGCTACTTTTTGTGTTCATTGCTAATCAGTAAATGTTAGCATGCTAATAGAAAAGAATGGAATATAAAGCCTTAATTGTCAATGTACATAAAGTGTTGACAAGAAATATAAAATATAAAGAAATAAAATATGAAAAAATGAAGTGTTGGGAGGTAGCGCAGAGTGAAGTCCTGAGAGCAACTATATACATATGTAAAATAGCTTTGTGTACACATTGTGGGAAAAGTAGTTAGTACTAGATAAAAATTAGATATTGCACAGTATTAAAATTAAATGGTTAAACATTGCAATGTATGCAATCGCACAGGATTCCAGTGCAATTCCATTAACAGGCTAAATTGAGACAGAGAACATCATATATAGCTGCTAAACATCAGCATGTTAGCATTAGAGTCTCACAGAGCTGACAGCATGTAGACTCTCACTGTTGTTGCTCATTAAGTCACAAATATGTAATGTTTTAGAGCAACATTTGCAATTTGTCTCCCTAAATGTCATTTACCTGTAAAATTCAATGTGTTAAAACCCTCACAATGGAGATGGAAAAGTTTCAGAAAATACCCAAGATTAATATTATTGTGATTCAGTCAAAACAACATAGTGTATGAATATTTTTTCCAACCTTTAGGCTTTACTTAAACACTTAAAAAACGGTTTGTCAAAGGGTTAAATAGACAAAGCTCATAAATTCTGTTCATGGCAAAAGGGAGGTACTGTGTCAAGTGTTTACCACTCACATTTATAAATATCCCTCGCTGTGTGAAGCGCCACCAAGCTTTCAAGAAAGCTAAGTCAGTTTGATGTCATATGCCCACCATTGGCCCGACAGCCTGCTGCACCTCCGTCAGTGAGAACACCCTGAGAGCATTATGCAAGGATTAGTCGGAGAGGAATGTAATGAGTGCTCAGAGTGACACATTAAAAGTGACACTTCCATCAAATCCTAACATTTTTAAGATTTTATACACTTTGTGTTCAATTTTATCTTTTAGGCTAAGAAAGTTAATAGGACAACATGTGTCTTATTCAAGTAAATGTGGCTGAAATGATTAGATCTTTATTTTTTAAATCTAAAATAGACTTTTAATTTTATTTTTGGGGTGACACTAGATTACCTTTGCTGAACAGCAACCACTGGGACTTGATAATATGATTTTGTCACAAAATAGTCCAAAATGTTGAAATGTATTCATTCTGCCTGTTGTTGGATTGTAGTCCAAAACTCAAGCCGATTCAGTTTAGTTTTATATAAAACAAGTAATGGCATCAAATACTCACATCTGACTAGTCTGGATGCAATCCGAATTTAGCCCCGCCCATAACATTTGAGGTTGGGAAGATTGGTCTGGACTTGATCCGTTGTGGAGCAACTATGCTCAATCTAGCTGTTTGGACCAATAAAAAATTATCAGGGCGGGCTTTATACGATGACAGACCAATGATGGTAAGTAACGTAATCAACCCGGTCACCTAAGTGCTCTTGGGTTGAATTCGTCAAATTCGCCTACGTCAAATACTCCGTTGCTCTGATTGGTTGTGGGTCCGTCCAATTGAGCGCAGAGGCCTTTCCTTTCCTGGTTCAATTAAAACACGCCCAATAATCCCAGCCCGATGGAGCATTGTCAGACTCAGATTCTGACTTAAATCTGACATTTGACATATTTTGCTTGAAAACGGACTAAAACGATTCGTCACTGACCAAAATAGTTGCTGATGATTTTCTGGCAATGAGCTAATTGATTAATAAAATCATTTTTGCAGCTTCACAATGAACTGCCAAAAAAATATCAGTTACACAGAATTATGTAAAGTCCTAAGTAGCAAATATTAGCGACCATGAGCAATGGGTCATACCAAGTAAGACTGCATTAACAAAACTCAAGTGGAAATTGGTTTGCGTTTGATCTATTTTTAAAATGTGATGTTCTTTTAGCATGTAGCCCATTGTCTTTTCACTCGGTCCCTTTTCTGTCTCTGTCTATTTTGATATTCCCAAAGGTGACACAGTAGTAGATAGCTGCAAAAAAGATAGGTGTTTGAACAGCAACATTTTCTCTGTCCTCATCCTCTAGCGATCGTGGTGGTGGTGTTTGGAATCTGCTGGGCGCCCTTTCACATCGACAGGCTCCTGTGGAGTTCCATTAGCCAGTGGACGGATTTAATGCACGACGTCTATCAATACGTCCACATCCTGTCAGGCGTCTTCTTCTACCTCAGCTCAGCAGTCAACCCCATCATCTACAGCCTGCTCTCCACACGGTTCCGGGAATGTTTCCGAGAACTCGTTTGCTCCCAGACGGAGGATAACAGCTCTGTCAGAGACTCACTGCCATTCCCTAAGATTTTACTGGAACCCTCTGTGTCAAATCCCGGAGCTCCGGCTGTGAGTAAGGATTCCAGTGGTTTTATTCCCTTATTGTCTCCTAACATGACACTGAGCATGGACACTGCAATCCTCACGCGTGCGTGTGAGGAGACGACCTGCCAGACCTGTGTTCTAACTGAGACTTGATTTGAATAAGCTAACACGCAAGAGAAATCAGAAGATCGATACTACTCTCACATCTTAAATGTGAAGCCGGGGTGAAGTGGCATTCGGGTCAATCAGGTAGAGTTCCCGTTGCTCGGCCTACAGATTATCACAAATGCCTGGGAGACATGAGCAGCTGCTCATGGATCCTTAAAATTGGTATTGTTGTAACACACGCCGCACAAAACTCTCCAGGGTTCCCAATATTAGATTAACAACAATGTCCAAGTGACATTTAAACCCCTTGCTCCCTCTCTACATCTCAGTCATGGTTACCCAGCACATTCATCTCACCCGTCAATTTACTAATGTTCTCCCATCAATCTAGCCATCTTAATTCAAGTATTCCTATTCAGGCGTTACAGAACTTTCATGTTTACAAATAATAATAAAAAAATTCAATTTGTTTTTCTTACTTTAACGTTAAATGGAGCAAAGCTTATTCAATGATCCAATTGCAAGTTTATTTACAGAAATGTGGCGAGATAATGGAGCGCCCTCTCGTCTAATGTCTAATGTTACCAACGGAAGGCAGGAAAAGAAAGGAGAACGGGAGGGCCGGAAACAGCAGAATGAAGAACAAGCGGATGGTGGAGGAGGATGCATCAAAGTGCTCAAAATGATGGATTTATTCCAAAATCGGGCTCCAACGAGTGCTGCGGCGGAATTGACTGGAAAACGGGGTAAGATAGCGCATTTTGTAGCGATTATCTCCTCATTGCAAGTAGCAGCATCTCATATGAGCTCCATTCAGTTCCACTCAGCCCAGCTATGATGCTGATCAGACAATGCTATGAGAAGTCACGACTACAAGTATACAATGTTATATTTCAGCATCTGTTTATTAAGAGAAATACCATAACAGCTTAAACCTACACTTTAAGGTCAATAATGTGCATTTGTCTTGTGCCAATCTGTGGTCAGGTTTCATATTTTTCTTTAAGTCCTTCCCAAATGCGTAGACTTGGCTGGCAGATGGAGGAATTTCACACAAAGGAACAACATAATTTGGGTTTAAAGAAATAGATTTTGTTTGTGTTATTGATAAATGAAGGGTTGGGCTGGTGCCGTCAGAAATTTCCTTGTTGATTTAGTGCCCCATTCCGACCCTGATGTGAAGCTTGGCTTAGTATAAATACTGGAAACGGGGAAGCGGCTGACATGGAAACCAAAAAAGAACACTTAAAAAAGACACAGTCAAATGAAAAATAAATCTTCCAGGTTTTAATGCTGTGTCCTTTTGTAAAATTAGTCATTATCTTCTCTTACATGCTAAACACACAATATATCTAAAAAAAGAAAACCTAAAATTATATTGAATGACTCATCTTGAAATTAACAGTAACTTGAATTAATCCAATGGGATTTGTTTGACTACCTAACCCCTCTGTCATATACATGTATCCCTATATGCATATCATTCTTGGAACTAAATAGCATACTCTGTATAAAATGTCACATTTCTGAAGCTAAACGCGCACTAACTTCCGTTTCCTTGCTACACATCAAACAAAGTGATAACATGTTAATTATGGAGATTTAAAATTGCAAATGAGTGTTTTTTAACCATCAGACAGAGCCAGGCAAGCTGTTCCCCCATCTCCAGCCTTCATGCTAAGCTAAGATAACTAACTCCAGTGGTATTGATCTTCTTGTTTAACTCTCAGCGAGAACCTAAAAACATATTACTCATTAGTGTACATGTGTTTAAAGAGCTTACATGTACAGCATATGAACTTTGATTTGATTTAGTTTATTGCAGTGGATGACATTTTTAACATGCCTGCATATTCCACCTGCTTTCTTTTTTTGTTATCTGCTGTTTAAGGGAAAGTGGGATCAAATCGGATATGAATAAAAACATGATGCACTTGATTATATTTATCTTTATTCGGAAAATGATGTGTCTTGCTGGACAGACAAAAAAAAAAAAAAAAAAAGATACAATACTTTCCCATGTTTTAGTGGTATTTGCGCACAACGAATGTAGCCAATTGCTTTGCTGTGAGCTTTTCCTAATCTGGTTTTGTCTCTTGTTGCACGGCCATGCCTGATTTGATTGATTGGCTGGCCATGTTCACTGTGATTGCAGAGTTATAAAGTGATTATGGCTATTGTGCAATGTCTGATGTAAGATAAATAAACGTTTTAAATGTCAATGACTGGTTACGTTTGATGTTTCGTTACTTTAATGATATATAAATATATGAATGTGGATTATGATTGCAGGAAGTGTTATTCATCATCATGATTGCATTGTGTGATTGCTTTTCTAAAACCAGCATCCCTATCATCTGACATCTCATCCAAAATGACGAACCTCAACAATAACTGAGAATCAACACAGGGTATACTTTGCATGTTGGTTCAGTTTTGTTTCTTATACTTTATGACCCAAATTCAACGTTCCTCTCATCATCCACCAAAACGAACTTTAATTTGTGGCCTGTGAGAACATCATATTCAATATTTCCATCCACAGCCAGGTAGAATGCATTGGATTTATTTCTTAGTATTGCATTCACATAGCCTTGCTGCAACTGGTGCTTCAAGACAAAACAACATAGTCAAAATCTATTTCCATTTCCTCTTAAATCAATGTGAAAATTAATTCTCCTGCAGCAGTCAGAGAACAGTGGATTATGGATATTGGTGTTAGAGATCAGGACAGATTGGAGTCCATTTATTTGGGGATTAAACAGCAAAGAATCACACAGGCTTCCCAAAGCTTCTTCGTCCTTAATGGCCTCCCATTAGGGAGCCAGACTATTTTGATCCTTGACATTAACTCAGCAGTTCCGTACCCGTGGCAACATTTAAATAAAAGTGAATCATATTCATGCGTGTCATAACAAATGACATGATTCTACTTGTCACAAGCATAAATCTTGACACAAAGAATTTAAATACTGTTATCCTCCCTCCCAGTGGGGAAATGTGTGGCCGACATTGTGGAAATTGTAATCATGGTCCAACAATTGGAAATTAAATAATGACCACAACAGGAGTGTGTTTTGTTCTGTTGTGCTCTCTCATGAAAACTCAAGGACAGAAAAGACTGGAAAAGGCAGGAAAAAACACATGCACCCTATCACAAAATGTTAAATTGGGATCCACACATCATTATGTTCAGGACATTATTCACATTGCCGTCCCTTTGTGTGCTCTTTGTAAATCTGGAGTACAAACTGACCGCTGAAATGGCCCCATCTTTTCTCTTGGCCTTGGAAAATTCACAGCGTCCTCTTTGTTTACGGCCCCTTACATCCCAAGCACATACCATTTGTCTTTAGGTCGCAGCGTTGCTGCAGTTCAGGTCGAGAAGGATGGCCTGCGGGCTATTCTCACCACATTGTATGTGTTTAGTCCTGGAGCATCAAAGCCAGTGGACAACCCGCTCTTGCCAAATGTGTAGAAGTTAAATAATTGGCCATCTTGGGCTTCCAGGGACACTGAGGCCGTGCCGACTTTCAAAACACAAGGGTACTCCCTTTCAAAAACCACTCGGAACACCCGGTCGACCAGGTAGTTGAGCTTTATTGTCCTGTACTTCTCTGGGATCAGCTCTTCAATCTGAGGCCCAAACTGTTGCATGATCAGAACTCCGTCTGGCCCAACTTTGATCTCGTAAAAGGTGATGTTGCTGTAGGTGAAAAAGCCGATGTAAGGTTCTGGCTTTGGCGGAGGATAAAGGACCTTCTTGGCCTCCCTAAAGGCTTTTTCTACAGCTGGTATGATGTGGTTGTAGGCCTTGGTGACCAAGTCCTGGCTCTGAGACCGGCTGCCAGCCATTAGCACCACCAGACCGAGCTTCAGTCTGGGCACCAGGGAGAAGGTGGCTGAGTAGCCGTCCAGATCGCCATCTTTACGCACAATCTCGTAGCCCATCAGTTCATTCACCTCCCACGGCGTCCCAGTACGGTTGGCAAAGTAGTCCTTATCGCACCTGAAGAGCGGGGTTAGCATGATCTTCAACGAGTCTGGCTCCAGCATCCTGCGGTGATAAGCGCCCAGCAGCATCATGACGAGCTTGGCCAAGTCTGCGGCTGTGGAGAACATCTGACCCGAAGGCCGGTACCAGCCCAGGTCATAGAGCGGGGCCGGCTTTCCGTTGGAGTACACTCCCACAGCCATCTGGCCCTGGAGCCCCGGGGTGATGTCAAAGCCGGTGTCCTCCATCCCCAGCCGGTCCAGGATGTTGTCTGTGATCCACCGCTGGTAGTCAACGGCAACCACGCGCTCGGCCATCACATGAGCCAGCAGTGAGAAGGCGAGGTTGCTGTAGTGACATCTAGAAGGAAGCAAGTGAAACAGATGAAGAGTGTCTCAAAAAGCTGGTTGTTGATGTAGAAAATAAAAGAAACAAACAATTTGTTGAAACTCAATACCTACATTGAAGAATTGGTAATTGTAACAGTTCTGATAAGCTGATAAAGTATTATTTGAAGGATAAATATGAAGCTTCAGCCACTTAGCTTAGCATAAAGACTGAAAACAACAATGGTACTGCCAGATTTTGATTGCCGTGTTATATGTTGCTTGGTTGATCTGTACAAAACTGTATATTAAAAATGACAATTTGTGGTTACAGTCCAGGACTTAACCCCTTGTAAAACTCTTCAAGTCTGTGGTGCTTGCATACACATTTAAACTTGGTGTTTTGAGGGAGATCCGGTTTCTGAATGTCCTCTGTCTTCAGTCTTTGGGTGAGGTGTTCAACATCTGCACGGTTTTCTACGTCACTAGCCGAGACCAGGTGGCTAACCGGAGCATGCTAGCTTGTTCTCAATGGCAAATCACTCCTACAACACCCAATAGTGGACCATAATCTCCAAAAGAACTACTTCCTGTCCCTGTTGTGCAGGTATTCCACAAGTGGTCCTCGTCTAGAAGAAGTCTCCAGCTAATCCTGCCTTGGACTGAGCAAAGCTGGAGAAAGAGTTATCTAGCTGAGGGGATCTAACCGAGCTACTGAGCATGTGCTACTCCTAACAAAGATAGTATAGAAGTGAGATGTCTCACTCTGGAGCTAAAACAGAGACCTAAATGTGCAATGAGCAATGGGCAGTCCAACAAAAATACGGTGTTTTTCAAATTGAAACCATGTAAACCTATTCTGGTACAACCTCAAAATACCATAATGAACCTGAAAATGAACAGAATATGGACACTTTAAACAAGCAGTGGTTACACAAAATGTGTCGTATTTGTCAGCAAATGGAGCAAAATTGCGGCATACTCTGAAAGCCGTGCCGAAAGGAGGGGAACCAACTCTCTGCTCTCCGTTGACGTGTATGGCATGAAGGTGCCTCCTCGTCAATGGAACAAAATGCTTGTTGTACACGTTACGTCGGACAGATTGTTAGGTTATTGTCAGGATCCCACAGTCTCCCCATTCTCCCTGCTGATTCCTCACATCTGTATTCACTTTTGTCTTCTTAAAAGTTCAGTTTTCAGCATTCGCTGCTCATAATAACTTAAGTTACATTCATGGTAGTGAATAACACCACACAGCAGCTTTCTGTCATTTTTCCAGTTGGAATATACAAGGAGGCATCATAATGCAATAAAGCCAATGGAAAGCACTTCAATGCACTCTGTCTTTATATTTAGGCCCTCCCATACAATTTACTATCCCAGATGCAAAAAAAATTACCCATTGAAAAACTGAAATCAACGCAGTATAACAAATCTTACTTAGTGCCCGGGTCTGCTACGAGGACATCGTCTTGCAGCAGATTGATTGCAGTCTGGGTTTTTCCTTTCCAAAGCAGACTTGTGGCCCGGAGTCTCCTGGGTAGACCTAGATCAACCCAAAATATAATATGTAGGCAAATATAATACGTATGTGAAATAATATAATTGCGTATATATGCACAAGAGATGTTTTTTTCTACTTCTGCTCTATCCTGCTCAAAGAAATATCTCTTCATGTTTTTTTCAGCCTATTATGTTGAGGCTTGATACCTCAAAGATAAATAAAGACTTTAAAGATTTAGGATTTTCCTGCCTCTGTCATCATTTCTTTATTAATTCATTGCACAGGGTAAAGTACTAGAAGTGGTAAAGCATCTTCAGATGAATGAGTCCCTGTTTATGCATGACAATAGCATTTTTTTGCTGTGTCAACACAAACTGTTGACGAGTCCAGCATGACAAGTATCCAAACGGCCCACATACGTAATGTTGGATTTCACTGCATTGCAGGTATTTTGTGCAATCTATACACAGTAGAGCACTCTTCCATGGGGTCTGTGAATTAATTATCATGGCATAAATATTAGTATTTTGTATATCGTAAAATGCTTACAGTTAAAAAAAGGAAATTCACATTTTTTAATCCTTGTCTTGGCTGAAAATAGATAGAGAACCTCTGAACTAAAAGATTCATTTTTGATCTTTTTTGGTAATTTCATTACAATATCTTATGATGACAAAATCTTTCTGATGTTAAGGATAATATTTTAAGTCATTAAACCTAATCAGCACAGGTTTATTTTCTTGATAGTTTGGTGTATGAAACGTCGAAAAACAGTAAACAAACCAAAACTTTAAGAAATCCAAATCTGGTGTCAGGAATATTTTTGCCATTTGTGCTTAAAATGACTAAAAATAGTTGCATAGAATTTTGATGTGTACATTTAACAAGCTTATCGAAGAGAGAAAACGTTATGTCCAATATACCGAAAAACTGCCTCTTCCAATTATTCCTCTTTTATTCAAATCTTTTTATTCCATCCTCAAGATTCAATACGTCAGCTCCTGTGGGTTTAGTCCACATCCAGCTCCAGAATTTAGTTTTATTGGGTTAGCCCGTGGGGACTTGTCGTACCAAGTACAAGTGTGGGCTGTTAGCTTAAGAGGTGCCAGTTCAACTCTTTGTCACCGAGTTGCCCTTCAGCAAGGCACAGAACCCCCAACGGCAGCCCCCCTCATCACTGTGCCATCTCTCCATTTAGTGCATGCATAAGCTCCCGTGTGTCCATGTTCCTGTGTGTTATGTAACAACAGAGTGTAAAAGTGCAATTTCCCCTTTGGGATCATTAAAAAGTCTTCCTAAAAAACATATCTTAGATGCATTTTCATACATAACTAACTGTAAATTTGAGACCTGAGGGAGTACAGTAGGATGTATCTTATTAGCTCTTGAATCCTATCTCAGCAGCTGTATTTACCTGAGAGCTGGCTAGCCATCCTGCGCAAGGTGACTGAGGAGGAGCGGATCTGAACCTCCCCGCTGTCCAAAAATATCAGGCCATCTGTCACGTATTTCAGCTCAGAGTCTCGCGTCCTTCCAAGAGGGTTTTTGATGGTGAAGTTGTCCACGTATTTTTCCAGGGGGTCATCCAGGGAGCCAATCTTCCCATCCTCCCACAGTTTGTACAGCATCAGCGTAGGGAAGATTTTAGACAGGCTTGCAATTCTGGAAGAAAGATAACAGAGCAGTGCGATTTCTTTTTATCTGACAGAAAAGACTTGATGAGTGTGAGGCACCCTGATGAACAGTTTTTGTTTTTGTTTTTCTGCCAATTCTCACTCTTGTGTCTCGCCTCCCTGCTTTCTTTTGCTTTTTGCTTTTCATCAACCCCCCCAAAAAAAGTCTTTAGCCTTCTGCCTGTACGTGACTTATAAGGAAGTTGTGTGGTTGAATAGACGTAAACAGCACTAGGTCAAAACCGAGTATATGGCTGGACCGTGTGTGGTCAATGTGGCCATTCATTTGTGTCTGATGAGAGAACGAAGTAGAGGGGAAGGCTCACACACACACACAAACACACACAGACACTGCTGATTAATGGGTGATAGCGGTAGAGGTAAAAGCCATGTTTGTGGGGATAATGGGTTATATCACCAATACCGTGTCTCCAATCACGCACTTCTCACTACTGCTTTTTTGAGTACATGGTGTGTTCACACTGACACTGCATGGTTCATGTGGCCACATGCAGTGCACTACTAGTACCCAGATGCCCCACTCAAAGCGGTCAAAATGTTGAGTGTGGACCTCTGGACACTCCTCACACTACTGTCATCATATTTGCTACAAAGCAGAAGCTACAGGACCACCAATGTATTTTTAAACTTGTGACTGTGGCAGGCAGGGAAGCTGTAGCGGTTACTTTTTAAATGGTGAAACACAAACTTTACATGTGTTGTTGGCAGGAAGAAAATCCGGATGGATGACAACAGTGCAAAAATTCTCAGCCCAGCTACAATTTACCAGTAAACAGAAGGAGAATAGTATTTTTTCTGGTCAGTGCATAAAGACCATGATTTGAGGCAACACTACGCTGTCAAAATGTGAAAGTGAGTACTACATGTCCTACAATAAAGACACATTGCAACACTTCAACAACGGTGGAACTTCATCTTTCAGAGACAGCAGGACAGGGTTTCCTGGTCCTATAGCCCTGGTCCCCAGGGTACCCCCAAAAAACAGCTATGTATGTTAAGCCAGATTAAAATAAATGTATTGTTAGAACGGGTACATTAGATTTCATCAAGTAGCAACATAATGGGATGTTTTGCGAAATATGTTTATGTGCTTTCTTGCCAAGAGTGTGAGGAGAAGATCGATACCACTTTCTTAACATGGAGCAAAATCCAACAACTGGTTAGCCTAGCTTAGCATAAGGACCTCCAAACAAGGGAAACTGCTTGTCTGGTACTGTGGTAACAGCACTTCTAAAATTAACATCTTATGCCTTTTTTATCCCTACAAAAACTTACTGGTAGTTGGATGTTGTAATATTCCTCGGCCATCCTCACTTACACAACAAATCTTCAGAAGAGTAAATAAGTATATCCAACTGCAATCAACTATTAATATTTGAAAAAAGAATTCACATTGATTATACAGTACACTGAGCTTTCAGTTGTTAAGTTCTTGTACCTGGTGATTTTACTTACTTAGAAAATTGGTCATGCAAAAGATGTGTGTTACTAGAAAATCTATAATTAAGGTGCTGTACTGGTTAAATGGAGATGATAAACTAAATGGCAACTTTAGAGTCTAAGACTCAGATATGTTTAAACCAAACATATATACAGTAGGTATAATATGTGCAGGTATGCAGGTACTGAATGTCTACATACATATGCAAACCTGATTCCAAAACAGGCAGGACACTGCACAAATTGAGAGTAAAAAAGGAATGGAATCATTTACAAATCTCATAAACGTACTATATATTTTATTCACAATAGAATATAAATGATGTAGAAAATGTTGAAAGTGAGACATTTTAAAATGTCATACCAAATATTAACTCATTTTGGATTTCATAGGAGCTACACATTCCAAAAAAGTTAACACAGGTAGCAATAAGAGGCCATAAAAGTTAAAATTACATATGAGGAACAGATGGAGGACCAATTGGCAACATGATTGGGTGTAAAAAGAGCCTCTCAGAGTGGCAGTGTCTCTCAGAAGTCAAGATGGGCAGAGGATCACCAATTCCCCTAATGCTGCGGCAAAAAGTAGTGGAGCAACATCAGAAAGGAGTTTCTCAGAGAAAAATTGCAAAGACTTTGAAGGTATCATCATCTACAGTGCATAATATCATCCAAAGATTCAGAGAATCTGGAACAACCTCTGTGCGTGAGGGACAAGGCCAGAAAACCATACTGGATGCCCGTGATCTTCGGGCTCTTAGACAGCACTGCATCACATTCAGGAGTGCTACTGTACTGGAAATCACAACATGGGCTCAGGAAGACTTCCAGAAAACGCTTTCGGTGACCACAATCCACCGTGCCGTTAGCCGTTGCTGGCTAAAACTCTATAGGTCAAAAAAAGAAGCCATATCTAAAAAGGATCCAGATGGCGTTTTCTCTGGGCCAAGGCTAATTTTAGATAGACTGTGGCAAGGTGGAAAACTGTTCTGTGGTCAGACGAATCAAAATGTAATGTTTGTTTTGGAAAACTGGGACGCCATGTCATCCGGACTAAAGAGGACAATGAAAACAGAAGTGATCAGCGCTAAGTTCAGAAGCCTGCATCTCTTATGGTGTGGGGTTGCATAAGTGCGTGTGGCATGGACAGCTTCCACATCTGGAAAGCACCATCAATGCTTAAAGGTATATCCAAGTTCTAGAACAGTATATGCTCCCATTCAGACGTTGTGTCTCTCATGGAGGACCTTGGAGTTTCTAACATGACAATGCCAGACCACATACTGCAGCCAGAGTAGAAGGATCCAGGTACTGAAAGGGCCATTCTGCAGTCCAGATCTTTCACCAATAGAAAACATCATAAAGAGGAAGATGCAACAACGAAGACCTAAGACATTTGAGCAACTAGAAGCCTGTATTAGACAAGAATGGGACAACATTTCTATTCCTAAACTTGAGCAATTTGTCTCTTTAGTCCCCGAACGTTTGCAGACTATTGTAAAAAGAAGATAGGGCGAAAGGCCTTGTCCCAACTTTTTGGAAATGTGGTGATGCCGTGAAATTTGAAGTCAACTCATTTTTTATAAATGATGCATTTTCTCAGTTTCAACATTTGATATGTCATCTATGTTGTATTCTGAATAAAATGCAGAAATTTGAAACTTTCACATAATTGCATTCTGTTTTTATTCACAATTTGTACAGTGTCCCAACTTTTTGGGAATCGGGTTTGTGTATACATACTGTATACATACAGCATATGCATGCAAATACTGTATGTACATATACACTGTATATCCTATCCAAATGGAAACCCTCATTATTCAATTTCGACCATTACAATTTGTCTTTGGTAAAAACAAAGTCAGCTTGATGTTATTTATGAAAAACAGCAAATGCAGACTAATTCTCGCAGGTGTGAGTCCCATTAATTCTTCTCAGTGTGCAGAGCTTTTATTTCAAAAGGTGCTCATGTTGAAAGCAGACTGCGTCTTGGAGTCTGAAAGCAAAATTGCCTGCTGCTTCAAAAATGGTCAACTGTGGGAGAATTTACCTAAAAGGAGCATCAGCACTCTCAAGAGCAACATGCACTACATCTGAAAGAATGAATAAGCCTTTATACAGACCTACCTCTAATTAAACTACACTTCTTTGCAGCCTTAATGTGTGCTTCTGTGCACAAAGTGCTGGAAACACTTGAGTATGAGTAATAGTTTTGATTGGCTGCGGACTGATTGGGGCTGTATGCTGCACAATATTTTTCTACATATATGTTGTCTCATCCAATATGTTATATAAGTAATAGTTGGTGCACTTCTACACACAGATTACACAAGTGATTGAATAATTCCACACTTTCTGGGCATTCCACCAATTTTACACCTGACTAGTCCTCAGCAGGTGAACATGGTCGTATATAATTGATTGATATATACAATATTTATGTTTTTACGTGTATCAGCATTGGCCGATAAATGGCAGAGCAGATTCAGAAAATAAATCCAGTGTGGGTGCATTTTGAATGAATACTGTTTATCTACTGTTCTTACTTGTTCCACCTCACCTGTTTTTACTATTTGTTAAATATTGTCATTTTATTTTCATTAAATTTGCTTTTTTTAAAGTGAGACTTTGTTACATGTGTTACAGTTACATTACAACAATTGCTATCAACATCGTGTCATTTTGATAATGTAAATTGAGGAAAAGCAGTATCGGCTCCAAATATTGGGTCAAGAGAATTGGCACCTGGTATCCGTCATCGGCTAAGGCTGATGGAAAAAAAAAAATAAAAATCCATATTGGTTGATCCCTATGGTATATGCCTCCTGGCGCTCCAAAGGATCCATCTAATTTATGAGAAAATGACCCCCAGATCTTTACCAGGTCATCAGGGTTTGCTTGTAATAGGTTTTGAAAAGACTACGCTGACCTCTGCTTTACAATCTTGAGAAGAGAAGTTTGAGATGTGGGCATTTGTCAAGCAGGGAGTGTCAAATGAAAGATGCTATCATGTTGCATCATAAGAAGTGAAGCACCTCAGCTCAGGGACTCAAAGTCAGTATGTCTCCGAATCTGCAGCATAAATCTGGAAAAGAATCCATCTTCTGCAAAGCCCTCAACTGCAAGTGCAATACTAAATCGCTGAAGTAACCCACATGTCACTTGAGGAAAAAAAACAGGATTTTTCTTAGTTTGACTCTTGCACAGAGGCCCAGCCTTGGCTGGTGGCCTGTGGACACCTATACAATTTGGAACAGACCAATACAATTCCTCATAAACTGCAGCAGCTCACATGTCGCCCACATGCTAAAATGCCCCAATTAAAGGCTGCAATCCAATCAGTGTGCTCCAGACCCTTTTTTCCCCTTAGAAAGGAGATTTTATGTCTCTTTTCTTTCCTGCGCTGTGACACACTCTGAGCATTGACTTTAGCCTTTGTTGACTATTCAGACATGCAGGGGTAACATGATCACAGTCATGTTGTAACCTCAATGTGTGCAGATGTTCACACTGGCTGAAGAATATTTACATGCAGAGCTTATGTGCCCATTACAATGAATTAAAGTGATGGAATAATGGGCACCGTGTAAGGTAAACACATTGCCCCCTCTGCAACAGAACCAATAAAAAAAGAACAGGTTAGTGAGAATCAGCAGTGATATCCACCCGACGAGACTTAATACTGACTGAAAGTCCACAAAAGAAGACAGCAAGGTGGTTGTTAAACCTCATGTTTTCCTTGGGTCCAATTTGAACCGTTTTCATTTTTTTCCCGCAAAAATGGGCCGTCAAAATAAGCGCTAAAAACGTCAACATTAAAAATATCAAAAAGCTTTGGCAAAAACATCACAAAAAAGCACCCACAACACTGAAAAAGTGACAAAAAATGTCAGAAAAAGCTGAATAATAATAATGTTGAAAAAAGTGACCAAAACAGGGTTTTTTCACGGTTGACGGGAAGACGGCACAAGGGTTAAACGTGCGGTGTACTAGCCGAGCTGACGTGTGGGGGGTGCCATAACTGTTCATGCTCCCGCGTGGTGGTCCAGACACTACTTGCAGTCCACAGAGGTGGCGCTAAAGAGCAAAACCCACCGACTTTTCTCTTTCTACAGACTTAAAGAAGAAGAAAAACGGCAGAACTGGCTTCAGTTAATGACTCATGACCCCAGTATGTGGATGTAAAATCAAGGTTGCTGCCCTGGTGATCATGGGAAAATAATACGCAGAAACACACAGCATAGTACAGCAACAATGACATATGTGTACATGTACATGTGTTTGTTGTGTTATGGTTGTCTTGCTACGGGATTCCTTAAATTTTCTTTGGGATGAATAAAGTATCTATCTATCTATCTATCTATCTATCTACAGTATATGTTAACCCCAAAACATGCAAAACAAAACAATTCTATATCTCTCTCTATAGATATTTGTGCTGTAGCTTTCAGAGTACTCACCTGTAAATTGTGTACTCATTTGGGGGTCCTGAAAGAGGGTCACTGGCATTCCTTTTTCCAAAGTTGCCGGTCCATAAAACCGTGTCATTCAAGATCACGATGGCCGACAGAGAGGGAAGGCTGATGGGGTTGACGCTCTGACGAAGCACGACGTCCACCTGGAAGAGGCACAGCAGGAAGTTTATTGTGAAAATGCATATCGGTCACATGAGTGTATATATGTGACTACTTAAAGGAGACATTGGCTCATTCTTGTATTTCCGGAATTTACTGGAACATTATTACATGCTTTAATGTTCAAATAGTTTTAGGAACTTGGGTTGGGAACCGGAGGGTTGCTTGTTCAAGTCCCCATACGGACCAAAGTATAGTGGTGGACTTGTGGCTTTAGAGGTGCCTGAGCACTGCCAATGTGCTCTTGAGCAAGGCACCAAACCCCCAACTGCCTTTCCATTGGCAACCCCCCCACTCTGATATCTCTCAATTTAGTGCATGTATGTGTGTAATAACAACAGAGTGTAAATTATAATTTCCCCCTGCAGGATTAATAAAGGATACATGGTTGTTATTGTTGTAATCCGCATCCCCATGTCCTGACACTCTCCTGGTACACTGGCTTGAGAAAGTTTACACACCCGTGCTAAAGTTGATAAATAAATAGAGGAATAAAAAAAACATCTTTTGGAAATTGATCTAAATTCCTTGATTCGAAAAATGTAGGAAAATCCAACCTTTAAGGACACGATTTTTCTGTGTGAATGAATAATGTATTGTAAATAAATCAATGTTCTTCCTTATGATACATGGGGGTAAAGCATGCACACACCTTTTACCTTATTCCTCTTTTTAATCAACTTTAGCATAGGTGTGGAAACTTTCTAAAGCCTATGTATGTGCTACATGTGTGGAAAGGGAAACTGAGGACAATGTCCCCACCTGATTACATCACCCAGAGTTCAGTGGCTTCAGTGTTAGAATCCATTTGAAGCTTTTTAAATGTCATTTTCCAGCAGACCTGTATTCATCACAAATGTGCCTTTTGAGTGAGGCATAGCCATTTGTTGTCTCCTGTAACACTAAAATAAATTGAATATGCCATCAACATCTGTGTGATTATGTTCACTTAGATCACCTGCTTTCTTCCCGCTAAGTGTAATTAGTATAGTATAATTAATTACTGTGAGCGAACACACAGTTTCACACACAGCACATCAGTGGTGCTGCTGCCAAAAACAGTTCTTGCTGTAACAGCTATTAATGTTTTTATGATTGATTCATCACTAATGTAAAATCCACTACTTAAAGACAACTTGCCACTGTATTCCTTCTTCAGCTTGTTCAGCGTTACGTCCTCGTCACTAATGTGAACGCGCTGCTTTTTCATTTTCAAACTTCTCTCATGGGTGCTAAGGTGGGGATATATTTCCTTGCACGTAGTTGATAAATTGGGAAAACTGCTGCTGAGAAAGACCCTGAGTATCTCATCCCCTGTATTTTTAATCTCCTTCTGTCAACTTTAACAACATTTGGTGTAAAGGATTACCGCGGCCAGCCCGTACATTTCCTAGGACTCGAGGTGGAATGAAAGAAATACAACCTCAGTTTTAATTCTGTGCCTTGATGTACAACTCCACTCACCTTTTCCAGGGCCTCTTTCAAGCTGGCGATAGGATGCTCCAGCTGGACAGCCTCGGGGAACCGAGGACAAATCCGCTCTGCTTTGGCGTTGCGACCCATCCCTTCATCTGGGCGTTGGGTGGGAAATGAGAAACGAGTAAAGAAAAAAGCAAAGGAACAGTCTTTTGTTATTCCCACTTGATATCTGATAGAAGGATGCATCAGCATCACAAAGGTAAGTGTGATGCCGTGTGATTGGCTGGCTTGGACGTCATTAATTCTCTGCTTCCTGGTGAATCCCTTTAATCTTACGGAATACATATTCATACGATATATGATATCCTGTAGAAGCCCACTGATCCAAAGAGATGTTGCTTGGGCTCACTGTAAACACTGGATATGTAAAATATGATAATCAAATATGATTCATTGTGGCCACCCATTCTAAAGCACTGCCATTCAGGAAAAATAGTTTTTTGCACTATAAAAAGAAACATCAGTGTTCATCAAAAATATGAATCTGAGCCTGTGGAGCTGTGCTTTTCCTATTAATAATATCACCAGGTGTTACTTTACTCAAACCTGTATTATGTTTTGGAGAATAAATCATTTTGGCTCTGAGGAGCTGACACTAAAGAGCCCGATATGGTGTTATGATTACGGTTTGGCATATTCAACCAAAATTCATCATCAGCACTATTAGTACATGACACATTCTGGAGTTGTGTAATTTCAACAATGTTTCACATAATTCACGTGTCCATCTTTAACCCTGAACCTTTTGTAATGTTTACACACAACTTGTGGATTCTGAGGAATGAGAAATGATCAATGATGATCTGTTTTAATCTACTTCTATCTAGAATATGATGCTGTCAAATACACACACTCCAACGGGGACAACAACTAATATCTTTAGTGAGCAAACACTTTATTGCATAATTACAAGATAAAGATCGCACAATTACCGGACTGTTTTATGCATTAATTACAAGAGCTATATCTCCTTAATTATGAGAGAGTAATCTACTAATGATCAGGTTGTGGGAGTGTGGAGACAGGTCCGGCTATGCAAGACTACATCAGATAAGAAGGAGCATCCAGCATTTTAACTGCAAGCTGATAAATAAGAAAGAACCCAGAGTTATTGGATGTCACAGGGTCAAGGTTTCCCAGACATTCACATGCTTCCAAAATAGGAAATGATGGATGAAATGGAAACGATTTTTGGCTCTCAAGTGTCAAGAAAGTCTGGCATTCAGGTTCAAGTCACAGCTCACTGTTAATGTATAAAGATAAGCTCAGAAAGAAAAGGATGGTTATAAAAAAAGAAGAAAATCAAGTTGAACTTTGTAGTTTATCTCATTGGAAGCTTCTTCTTTGGGATTCTTGCTGCTCTGAGATTGTTCTTTCCTGATTGAATGCACTTATTGGAAATCGGATAAAATGGTTAAGATGGATAAACGCGTCAGCTAAATGAAATGTAATGTAACGTCAGCCGAGATGAAGGGTTCTCAGCTTTAAGACGTTCTGACAAAGCAACAATATTTCTGACCTTGTTTTTTGGGGATCTTAATCTTACCTGGAAGAAGTTTGGGCAGCTGGTACTGCCAGAAGAAGCATCCTGTCATCACCAGTGACAAAACAAGAAAGAAGACCAAACCCAGCTGTGTCCATTTCACCTTCATCTTGCTAGTTTTAGTGAGTCCTTCGAATTTAACCGTCGCAGGAGAAGGAGAAGGAGCAGGATCAGGATCAGGAGCAGGAGCAGGAGCAGCAGGAGGAGGCTTGGAGAAGACACACAGGCACACAAACACACAACAACGCACAGTAGGTTAGCACTAAATCTGTGGAATTGTTAGTTCATACACTTGGGAAGAATTCCCATAGTTGTGGATTCTCTGACCAAACATCTGTAGATTTTGGTTGTAAAAGAAGTTCCCTACACAAGTGATCCCTGTTGGCTACTCACCACCTGATGAATCATAGGCCAGAGCAGGAAGGACAGGATTACCAGTGGCACAGAAATCTTCTTACACAATCAACATCAAACATTTAGCCTGAGTTAGTTCTACTATGTAAAGGATTCAAGCATCCCAGAGGCTGTAAATGGTGTCCCATGGAGGGTATGCCGGGCCGGAGAACTGACACGGACCCAGACATGGACTCCCAGCTCGGATTTCTCACTGACTGTGCTGTAATCCCGGGCCATCGGCGCTCCTGTCCCTCCCATTTCAATTTTCTTCTCCTGCAGCCACAGGCTGTTGACATCATAATCCCCAGATTTACTCCACCAAAGCGGCCGGGGATGTCCTAATCCCTAATCCCTGTGAATTAATTCACTTCAGTCCAGCCTTCGACTCGTGGCCACCGAGATGACAAAGTTGGCACCCTCTCAGCTAACTCGAGTCGAGATGGGGTGACAACAGCGCGCCTTTTAGCCAGACCGTGAGCCGAAAAGTACAATCACTTTCCTCAGCTGGGTGAGGGACTGACAGACAATTTGTAACGTTGAAGGGAATTTAGATAATGACCGAGAATAAGATGCACTGCTGTCAACAAATTACAACACATTATTCCCACTGCCAGCTACAAGAATCCAAGAGTATGTCTAGTTCACTCACAGCAGGGACAGTTATTTGCTTCACTGGCAAACAATAATTACAAAAATTGACTTACTGCATAAAGGAAAAGTTGATGGATCATGCAAACTAAGCCATGTGTTTGTATTCTTTGATTACACTTACATCTATAAACCAAATTAATTTAATTTGCATGCATTTCTTTGTCAGGGACAGTGTACATTAATTAACATTGCTGTAAATGCAACAAAATGAACCAAAAGGCTGTTTTTCATCCGTGTTCCCAGTACGGATCTTAAAATTGTCTCCCTAAAAACAACAATAAGGAGATTATAGTCAAGAATACAAATATAAAAAGCTTGGGTTGAGGGGAACATACATATTCTTATTAAGGCTGACATGTCTGACGTGTTATGAAGCAGTTTTTTAGATGTTTTTTGAACAGAGTGTGTGTGGTGAGTTCTCTGATGTTCTGGGGGACAGAGTATTATCTGTCACTAAGAGTACAGACTAATGTCTACCACTAAAATTAATAAAAACCCATCTGACTTTGGTATTAAAGCTACAGTGGGGTTCAAATGTTTGCGCACCGCAGGTAAAAATTTAAATTAATGTGCTTATTATAGCTGGATAGTCATTGGAGGCAATGCTATTCCATTTAGAATAATACTCTATGTATAATGTGGTAATTCATTCACAACTAAATTAGGTTCCATTCTTGAAATTACATCTACTCCTCCATCCACTCCAAAATCTATAAAAATGCAAATCATGTTCATTTCAAAAGTTGAACTGCCGGTTGCAAGATGTCTCTTACTTCAGAGGTGAGTACAGGTACAACAAAACGTGAGTTTCAGACCTGAAAGAGAACAACAAATCTTGTGCATATAATAGAAAAACTAAAATCCATAATCTTTCATGACTTTGGGGGTGCAGAGCAATGAAGGAGATGGTTATTTCATCTATAAATGTTTTTTCAATTCCTAGAAAATGCACTGTTGCAACATCTATGTGTACCAAGATTTTAAATTAAACTAAACCTGAGGAAAGATCTGATCTAGTATCTTCTGTTGCAGTTCTACCGCTGCTGGGTAGCTTCTATGAATACATCTCGGCAATAAATAGAATTTCTATCCATGGCCGGGTATATCTAGCGACAACCGTTCCTTGGCTCTGCCTTATCACGAGGTATTAATGGTCGGTCCATAGCGCAGTAATGTATTTGGATGATTCTAGGTATCATGATGTGGGAAAACGAAGTGTGAAAGCAAGCTGCGGCTGATCCTGGTTGCATAACCTGTGATAGCTGGAGAGCACAGCAGCTGGCCCATTTCACCAGTCGGGACACACACACACACACACACACACACACACACACACACACACACACACACACACACACACACACCATCATCACCACAGCAGTTTAATGTATTTTTAGCTGGAAAGAAATACACATTTTAGGTGTTTTCCCCATGATTCCAATTCACGTGTTTCCCAAAATTCCTGCATGTCAAATGCCTATTTTATGTGTATTTCCCATAATTCCTACATGGCATGTGTCTGTCTGTAGGCATGACTTTGCATAGCTTGTGTGTGTGTGATGCGGTTGCTTTTTACCTGGCCTTGAACCCCGTCCACTGAGGTTTCTATGAGGACTTTACTCCCCGTCTTCCCCATGGTTTCGCTGCTCCAGCGGTTACATAAAAAAGAAGCAGTTACTCATTAGATTTCGCACAGAATTTGCTTACTTCTATTTGCTCTATTAATGTAGGACAGCAGTGTTAGGGTCATAAAAAGATGTGGTTTCTGTGACAATGCTCGCTCTACAGAAAGTCCACAGACAGGGAAGAAGGAGGAGGTGAGAGCAACAACAAACCAGGATCATTTTTCTGGCACATTCTATTATTGCTACAACAGCTTGAACTGCTCTGGTGAATAACAAGGCGGCATCATAGACTGAGAAGAAATGCATGAGAAACATTAAGCGCCTCATACAGTACGTGTTTCAAAATGGAAAATCAACACTTTTGCTGAGGCTTTTTTAAAGACATTTTAACTTTTGGTGCTTTTGTTCAATGTTTGTCACACTTTAGTTTTGGAATTAATGATCAATGAACCTTTTTATAGGAAATTATACCTGATGTTCGAGTTAGAAAAACAGCAATTAGGAATTATTTAGACTAAAATTAAAAGGAATGGATGTTGATGGATAATCACAGACTGGAATATGTCAACTTTTACTCAATACTATTTCAAAAACACTTACATTTTGTTTTTCAAATGCTATAAAATTGAATAAGACGCCCCAAAATTAAGGAAAGTAGAGATCTGTACTTGCCAAAGAGCGTTGGGTGGAATCAATCATGTTATTTTGGGGAATTAAAAGAACATTGATATAGGAAAAGGGGTCAATTTGACCCAAAGACAACATGATTGCTATTGGAATGTCAACCTTTACATGAATTATTGCCACAGTAAATATCATTTTATGCTACCAAAGGCAGTAAGACTGTGCAATCCTGACATTGCTGTGGTGGGCTCTTTTCCCCATGAAATACCAATTCCCCTTATTTAGTTATTGTGTGAGCATTTTGTTTCTCTGATGAGATGGACTGCTCTTCACTCAGCGATAATCCCACAAATCTAGCACCACTTTAAATACTTTCTGCTTAGCTGCAGAAACCTTGTGGTGGGCTCGTGTGATGCTGGGTTCGGCTAACCACTCCAGTCCTCCAAACCATAAAGCATGGGTCGTTTGTTTTTAATGTTAAATAAAAAAAAGAAAAACTCGTATTCTTCGTCACCTTACTTCCTGCTTTGCTCCAGTCATACATAGATAGATAGATAGATAGATAGATAGATAGATACTTTATTCACCCCGAAGGAAATTTTAGGCATCCATTATCAAGACATCCATAACACAAGAAACACATATACAAACATATGTTAGACATGTACACACATATATCAGACATATACACACACACATGTATCACACATACATAAGAATACAAATAAAAAATCACTCCCAGAAATGCTATAACCATGATAAGGAGAGATACTATGGTAGACTATGCAAAAGTGCAAAAGTGAACAGTTCAGTAGATTGTGATTAAATATTAACTATGCCTATAAAATATGAACATAATAACCTATAAACTGACTGACTGAATAAGATTAAGAACATTAGGAAACAGGGTATTTAATACCATGGCCACTAGTAACAAGTCGTAACTGCTGCTTGAACCAGCGACAGTTTTTTTTTGGGGGGGGGGGGGGGGGGG
>NC_048410.1:28445192-28514449 GCF_013103735.1 Etheostoma cragini | reverse complement strand
GGGTGCTGTCACAGAGTGGGGTGATGAATCGCACAAATGGTAATACCAACGACCACTTTCCGACATGAAGGCTGTAATTAAGTGGAACGTGTAGCTGTTCCCTCCTTTTTACTTCCAAAGCATTTTTCTTTAGTTTTTGTTCCTCAATAGGCCCACTGTACTGTACTGTACCCGGTATTTCCAAAAATACTGGTCCACATTACCGCTCAAAGGTTTGGGGTCACTTCGAAATTTCCATTGCACTCCATTGTAGACACAACACCAGCTGAGAAATCAGTTGCATTGTTCTTTTCAACCAGGGCAGCAGTCTTTACATTAAATTATGGGCTTACATAAATGCAAAAGGTTCTCCAATGTTTTGGTCTAGTCTACATCTAGTTTTTTTTAAAATTATGTCAGATCAGTGAGCAGAATGAGCCTTTGGGACATTGGATTAATGGTTGCTAATAATGGGCGATGTAGATTTTGCATTAAAGATCACCCACCTTCTCAGATCAGCTGGTATTCTATCTATAATGGAATAGAATGGACATTTTTAAATGACCCCAAACTTTGGACCGGTAGTGTAATTTGTTTCTTCTTTTCTCTGAAACTCCCAGTTGCTACTCGCTTGTTTTCTTGTTTTCTTCCATCATGTCTACAGTTAAGCCAGGGCAAGCCTGCCTGCGGGAACATGTCAGTATTTTTAGTTATATTTATCTTATATTATAAAAGCAGGTTACATTGTTGGTATTGCGAGACGTGATGATATTTCTTAACAGGAACAAAATGAAAAAAGTCTTCATCCCACCATACAATGATTTGTCACAGGATTTTTCAAAAAGCCTCCGTCTTTGGAGGTCTACCTGCAGTAATTCTGATCCGCTAGACTAGTTGAAACACACCAAAACAATAGACCACAGCAACACAACCAGAGGGAAACAGAGGATTTAAAAAGAAATCTCAACACAGAAGACATAGAAGTTGCAATAGCAAGATAAATGAAATATGACAAATACTGTTAGAGTCTTATTACTTCACTTCACCGATTGTAGCAGTATATATTATTTTGGTGTTTACATATACAATTAATCATACTGTGTAATATCTCTAATTACTCTTGTACAGAATAAATGTACAGATGAATAGAGGGATTTTTTTCTACTCTATTTATCTGTACATATTTCTGTCTTTGTGGTGCTTTTCTTATATTGTAATCGCAGTAATCTTACAGTTATTTTATAGGTGTGTACAAGTCTCAGGGTTTATGGGTGAGTTGCCACAGTCTTTTATGCTTTTCTCTAACTATCGACCCATATATCTTTCAAAGATTATTTTCTGGGGGCGTGTTCCCCATTTCAGGGTAACAGTGGATAGACAGGAAAGGTAGGAGAGATATTGGGTGGGGGATGATAACAAAGGGGTGCGAGCTCTTACTGGGTGAGCTGGAGGTTGCACCTATGGAGGAGTTTCTTTACCAAAGCTACACAGAGACATGCTGCATTTCATTAACTCAGAGTGCATGCAGGCAGTGAAGTAAATTCCAACTTTTAGCAAAGTAATTACTATTGTTTTTATCTGAACAAAATACACCTCAGCTTAGAATGACTCACAAGTCTCAATCATAACATTTCATCAAACTAGAGAAAGAAAGGTTCAATATATTTTGGTAGTATGTTGCATTAAGAAGTTCAGTCCATACTCAGCACGACATTGATTCAACTAAATTAAAGACTTTTACAGTTCTGATGAATTGATTTTGTCATGGAGGAAAGTTTAAAAGCAGGAGTCCAGTTGCTCTGATTACAAAATCTGAATCCAAATGGAAACCCAAGTAGAAAATTGGACACTGAAACAAGAGAATACTAATATACACAAGGAAATGAGGGTGCTAATGAGAGACAGGTGACGGCTGACGAGGAACAGGTGAAACTCATGAGGGCAGGGCAGACATTCACATAGGCGGAAAACCCCCACGGCAGGAAGTAAAACAAGACATGCAACATGAGGGAGTAAGTGTGCAAACATAGGCACCGATTTATTCCGGGTTTTTTAAAGGGCGCACCCCCTTTAAGGAAAAGTAGTCTAAATGGTTTGCATTTCAGACGGCCGACACAAACACACTCCTATCAACTCGATAGTAAAGCCGTAAAGCAGGCTATATTTCAACTCAGGATACGATTGGAGATCAAAAGTTTAACTGACACAACCGCGATCAGCTTTGTGGGTGGTATCAGCACCTCTGCCCAGAAACCTGTTCAACCCAGAGGTGAACTGTCCCCCGCTCCACAATCCCATTTCCCCTTCTCACATGGCTTCTCTGTGCACGGTTCTCAGCAAACAGGCGAGCTAATTCGCCAGTTCCCAACACGGTGAAATGATAGATAATTCTGTAAAAAAAGGTTTCAGGAATTTATTTGTTAAGTGCTCATACCGCCCCTGTTATGCCCCTGGCGGCTGCTTGCTTTGCTCGCTACTGCAAGGTGTAGTCCAACTATGAGTAGCGTATTATGCCGTTTACCTTAAAAGGTGCCCTGCCACACGTATTTCATTACTTCTTGGTAATGTCTGAAGTTCTACTATGGACTCTGTAACATTTTTTGTGGAAAAAAATGCCTTGGTTACCTTGTTTCAAGCCATTCTAGCATGGTATACAAAGCCTGCAGGAAGACTTGATTTGTGCCAGTTCTCATTAATATTCAACAAGCTAAGCTGCTTTACTCTGACTGGCTAACAGCTAGCCAATGAGAGCCTGGCTATCAGCATCTTTACCCAGCGCAAGTGGGTGAATATTAATGAGCTCAGGCAACATGACATCAGACTGACCAGCTTTAGTAATTGGTCTGATTTCCCCATTTCTATTTTCCAGTGGCTACGAAGCTGACAGAGGAGCTAGTTGTTCATTTTTACATTCATGACATAACACAAACACATATGGACCTAACATATGTCAAATAATGCATGTAAAAAACGATTATGTAAATTCAAATTAAAAAAGGTAATGTGTCTTGCATTTCAAGGTCTCCAAACCTCTTAAAATTCCATTAAATATCCAGTACCAAGCTAAAACCTGACCACTCATTCAGTGTGTCAGAGTTAATGAGCCAAATTAGCCATTAGCTTCTGAAGTGCTGACCTGGCTGCATCTTTCCAGCAGTGTCATTAGCCTGGTTTTGAAACTGATGGTCCTGTGACTGAAAATTCAATTTTTCTGATTTATTTTTACGTTGTTTTGAAGTTCTAATACATCAAGGGAAGGAACATTGTTCTGGGACATTAGTCAATTTAATGTGAAGTCCTCAAAATAATGCAGGTTGTGAGTTATATAGATGGTTTTTTTTCACCGCCTGCATGGAGGCATGATCTTTTTAGAGTTGGATCAAAAGGGAAATTTGGTTAAAATAGAATGAACTTAGTTTAAAACAAGAATAAGAGTTTACAGCCAGGCTAGCAGCTGGTACCATGCGGTAGCCGTGCTGTGAGCTAAATGCTAACATCTGCATGCTAGGAGGCTGACAGTGACAATGGTGATGTGACGCATGTGTCAAAAAATGAATAATTTAACTAGACAGCTTGTGTAAACTTAAAAAAAATCAACTCAAATACAATTTAATCTGCTGTAATGTCATATTTTAAACTGATTTTAGGCATAACGTGTTTGCAAAGATAGATGAAGGGTGTGAGGTTCAAATGTCCAATGAGAGATAAAAGACACTAGTGTGTGTGTTGGGAAATATCACAACATTTGCTAAGTAATGCATAAATAACCATTGCAATAACTGCAATGACTACTCTAGTACATTATGCAGCAATGAGCATGAGCAGCAATTGTTGGTAATACAACAAATACAATTTTTATTAATGTATTGCCTCACACTATCTTCTTCTTTTGCTTTGCTGTGTGCTGTCTGCTACAGTGACCCACATTCTGTTAGAAACAGAATTTAAATTTCATTTAAGTCAAACAGTCTAAAATAATAGTGTCCACTGGCGTTCCCATTCTTGTCATAATTATACATTTCACAAAGCAACTTGTCATTTTGACGCAATACAAATGCATTATGTGTAGACAGTCTATGGGTTTGATTCTGTGATAAATACCTGTGACTGGGTGGTTCCTATTTTGTACAGTTTACAGAATACACAGTCGTTGCAGTACAACTGTTACACTTACATTTTCCGGGTTTAATTATGCAGTTCAAACTTCATAATCAGTGCTCCTAATCATAACTGCAGATACCCAGTTAATGGTGTTTTCAAAATCTGATCTATACCTGATGACAACATAATAAAGAAGCCCATGTGTCAACTGATAAGATATAAGATTACAATAGAAGCAAGTGATCCAACCTCCTGTCAGTCAAAATAGAAAAGTAAAAGTAGCCTAACTTTGTCGTTAAAATATGCCTTCTGAGAATGAAAAATAGATTTTTATGAACATGAGCAATGTAGAGCAAAAAGCATTTATTATTACAGTTTGATCTTCTGTTTCACACCAGCTAATATACATTTGACATTTCATTTGATGCTATTGTTTTCAGGTAGTTGCAGTCATGACATTAAGCAGCAGTAAACTGCAGGAATGAAGGAAATAAATGAAGATGCACAGCTCTAGTGCTGTCAGAAAACTAAGGGTCATGTTTATAAAGTTATCAGAAAGGCAGAACAGTTGAGAATGAAGAGATGCGCTCCATGCACAAATCATCTACTGTGGAATCAGGGCTGGAAAAACATGTTACATAAGCTGGAATGAATAAATCATCGCTTTCCAGGCCTTGAAACACTACGTTGTGACCGGGATTCATTGTACACTTACCTTATGTTCTGAATCTACCGCTTCTCAGTCTTTTATCGAAACAGTAAGACAGAAATATTCCGCTTTTGTGACGTCTGGGTTCGGGAGCTCGAAGCGAGGTCCTGACAGATGTTGGTGTCATGGTTATGGTTAAATCCTACTTGTATGAATCCCAGCATTCTGGATTAACTATCACAGACAGCCAATGGCCACATCTGCCATGGGACAAAAATAAAACGGGTGTCCTCGCAGTGTGTATTTTTTGTGTGTGTGTGTGTGTGTGTGTTCTTTAACATTTGCATAACGTGTTTTTTTGTTTAAGAGGGCAAGTTCACTTCACAAAACAAAAAGCCCACTGGTGCTATTCTTCCTGAACTGGAAATAGTTTTAGGGAAGTATTACATCAATGAGGTTATGGGTCTTGAGGTTGTATATTCTCTAATAGAATGCAATGCAAATGTACATAGATACATTAAAAATGCTTTTTGTGGTTTAAATGTAGCTTTTTGCAGACTGATCACCTAAAAATTCATGCAACCTCTCTGCGAGCAGCATATTGTTGGTTTCTTTAAGCTTCCTGGCACATGCATTTAAGAAGCATATTCCCTCTTTTTTTTTTTTTTTTTAATACATTTCTTGCGACACCCAAAATAGAAAACAATTGGCAAAAGCTGAATCTAAAAACAAAACTAGAACGCTCTCCCCTGACTTCATTGCTCTGTTTTGGATGACGTCTGACCTAATTTTCTGCAATGTTCTCCTTTTATATTGAACAAGAACATGGATAACATCCATTTACTTGTTGATCAAATGCATTTTATTAATAAATCATGAACACAGATAATATCTCAGACCGGCATGTTGTCTGTGACATGAAGGAGCAGGACACTTGTACATCTTAAAAATAATAGATGCTCTTAGCCACTTACAGCAGATATGATGAGTGAAGAATTATGGAGGGAGCTCATTTTAGTGCACATGGCTTATTGCATAGAGTTTCTGGGCTTATTGCAAGCTGCCGCCCTCACTGGGGATTTGATTATGCACAAGATCACTGGTGATATGAGAAAGTCTGCTGTATTAAGTGTTCACTATCACATGAGTGTTCCGCAATCCCCTTGTTGTACTAATACCTTATCTGGAACATGGGTTTGTTGGTACACTGGGACTGTGAATTATAATAAAATGAAATGTACTGCTTCATTTATTTTTTCCAAGTGCTTTTAAACTGGAATGAAGATAGGAAGAAGTTACAATTTTGAGTACTAAAACATATCTTCCATCTATAGTAGGTAAATACTACACTTATATGTAATTGCAGCCAAACAAATTCCCTGTACATTATATGGTACCTGCTTGAGTCGCCTCGACTCGGCTCGACCGCGGTGCCCTGTCCTCCTTTTCCATTGCATATTAGCACCGCCTCATACAGAGGGGTTTGAAAGATTTGGCACCCCAGGTAAAAATTTGTATTTGTGTGCATAAAGAAGCCAAGAAAAGATGAAAAAATCTCCAAAAGGCATCAAATGACAGATTCGACATTTGTATAATATGTCATAAAAGTTAGATTTTATTTCCATCATTTACAATTTCAAAATAACAGAAAACTAAAAAATGGCGTCTGCAAAAGTTTGGGCCCCCTGCAGAGTTTCTAGGAAGCACCGCCCCCTTTGGAAAGCCGAGACCAGACAGTGGCATGATTGTTCTCAATCATCGTCTAGAAAGACCAGGTGATGCTAATCTTAAGGCTTTTAATGCCCAGACTTATCTGACCCCCCCCCCCCAACAGTTGTCCTGAAACTGAAATTGAAAATATTTGACGTTCACAAAGCAGGAGAAGGCTATAAGATGATAGCAAAGCGTCTTCAGATGCCAATATCCTCTGTTTGGAACGTAATTAAAAAATGGCCGTCATCAGGAACAGTGGAAGTTAAAGCAAGATCTGGGAGACCAAGAAAAATATCAGACAGAACCTGATGGCTACACCATTCCACTATGAAGAGATACTTGTACAATATGGTCTTCATGGAAGAGTCATCAGAAGAAAACCTCTGCTACGTCCTCACCACAAAAATCAGCGTTTGAAGTTTGCAATTGAACATATAGACACACCTGATACATTGTAGGAACAAGTTCTGTGGACCGATGAGGTTAAAGTTAAACTTTTTGGCCAAAATGAGCAAAAGAAATTTGTAGAAGAAAGGGCACAGAATTGAATGAAAAAAACCTCTGTCCAACTGTTAAGCATGGGGTGGATCAGTCATGCTTTGGGCACAGGAAACTTTTCACGAGTAGAAGGAAAAATGGATTAAATAAAATTTCAGCAAATTTTGGACCCTAACTTGATGCCATCTGTGAAAAAGCTGAAGAGAGAGGATGGCTTCTACAAATGGAAATTGATCCCATGAACACACCTCAAAATCCACGGTGGAGTACATCAAGAGGCGTAAACTGAAGGTTTTGTCATGGCCTTTACAATCTCCTGACCTCAACATAATTGAAAATCTAAAATCTTACAAATGTCTAATCTGTCATTTGATGCCTATTGGAGATTTTTCCATCTTTTCGTAGCTTCTTTATGCACAATAACACAAATTTTTCCCTGGGGGGCCCGAAGTTTCAAATCCCAGGCGATCGTGCCTGGTCGTCACAGCAGGAAATGGCCGTGACCTAACCCAACACAAACAAACAAGCGTTGCAGGTGTTTTTGATTCTCGGCATGTTGCCACAGCTAGAAGACAAACTAGTTTTAAAAGAAGCTGGAGGCAGAAAAACAAAAACAAAAACCAGGGACTTTTTTTCATAATGGAAAACAAAAAAGGTGAGTACAGTCGAGGCAAGTCCAGTAAGGTACCATGCAGTGGAAAAAAACGCCTTTATTATTAAAAGGGTTATAAATGTACATTTACCCCTTAAATCAAATACAATCAATGCTGTCCTATAATCCATTTTATTTGCTACCTTGTTCTTCTTTTGCAAAAACATCACATCTACCTCTGATCTCCACTCCATTTAATTAATTCTATATTCATTAAATGCTATATATAATGTATGATTATCGTCTACTCTTTCCATCGTTACTGTACCAGTAATCCTCAGACATTCACATTAACAGACCAAATCTACTGGAAATGAAAAATCCAATCCTTTGTTTTCCATCAACAATCCGAGACAGTGGTCATGTACATTAATACAATGCTTCATACTTTATTTGACCTGTGTAGTGGTGTACAAGAGGACAACATGTAGAAGAATCTGGTTTATGTCAGCCTATATTCACACAAAGACTTGACAAAAGGTGTTTTATAAAGATAAATACAGTAAGATATCTTTTTTTTTTAACTAATGTTGCAACACATAATGAAATCAAATATATAAGAATACAAAGATCGCCCATAGTCGCCATGGGGGGTATCATTCACAAATATCAGAGAGAAGGGGAGCAAGATACCACTGTGAGAGATTTTTATGTGGGTTTTATAGTTTTCACATTATGTTATGCCTTGGGTATCTCTAATATACTGAAAAACAATAGTTTTTGAAGACGTACAGGCAATCCCTTGCACTTAAATAGGTTTGTAATATGGCATGGCCATTTTGTGGATAAGATAAGAGTGTCACAGTTTCAGAACAGGAAGCAGGAGAAGAACTAAAGTGTAGGTGAAAGACAGGTACAGTAAAATAACGTAATAAACAAAAGGCTAGCAAAATCAGGCACAGATGGTGACAAAGAAAAGTAACAAGTAGAAAGTCCAAAACAACAGGGAAAATCCAGGAATACTGAAAACTCTGGGTAGCTCTTGCTAGGTAAAAGGCTGGAACTTTAACCCTCATGTTGTCATCGGGTTAAATTGACCTGTTTTCCTAAATCAATGTTCTTTTTAATTCCCCAAAATAACATGATTGATTCCACACAACGTTCTTTGCCAAGTACAAGTCTCTACTTTCATTCATTTTGGGGTGTCTTATTCAATTTTATAGCATTTGAAAACAAATTGAAGTTGTTTTGAAATTAGTATAAATAATTCCTAATTTCTGCTTTTCTAACTCAAACATCAGTTATAATTTCCTAGAAATGAGGTTTATTGACCATAAATTCTAAAGATAACTGTAAAACTTAAGTTAATAAGTTAGCGTTACTTAGTGTTAAACGTCAAAAAAAGGGACAATCATTGAAACAAAGAGTCAAAAGTGTTGAAAAAAGATCTAATAAATCTATTAAAAAGCAACTAAAGTGTTGATTTTGACGGGAAGACAATACAAGGATTAAAAGTAGCACATAGACTACACAAGGCATTGAGGGTGGTAACGAGGGACAGGTGAAACACATCAGGGCAGGACACACAATCAAAAAAGGAGGGAACCGCACAAAAGGCAGGATGTGAAGCATCAGAAACTAGAGTTAGAATACAACTACAAAACAGCAAGTAATGAGTGATAACTGAAGGATGTGACCTAATCAACAGACTGGGATGTGACAATGATAGTTATTCAATCTTTAGTATTACAAAAGAAACCTATGAAACATAACAGTTACTGTATGCAAATTACATAACACAGTCAGGGTGTAGGTCTAGATCTGGTGTGAAGTGAAGTCAGTGCGTTTGTGAGTTCAGTTGTTGTAATGTCAGTAGACCTAATGCAATGTGGAAAATAATTTTTTCTGTAATAAAAACCACCGTCACCACCACCGAAAAGACCCAGACATTTATCAACACATGTCTGCGATGCATCCTCCAGACCCGTTGGCCTGATACCATCAACACACAAAACAACTGGCAGCAGATGAAGAGATAATCCAACGATGCTGGAGATGGTTATCACACACCGTCCGCAAACCTGCTTCCAATACCACCAGACAGATCCTTTCATGGAATCCCCAAGGGAAAAAGAAGAGAGGTCGACCCAGAAACACCTGGTAGCGAGACGCAATGTCAAGAAGACAAGCCACACATGGGGACAGCTGGAAAGGCTTGCTTAGGTCCATGACGGCTGGAGAATCCTGCCCCAGTAGGGAAAATAGGCAGAAGAAGACAGCTAACATACTTCTTATTGGGACTTTCTTGTTCATTAATTCGTCCTTGCACAGGACAATGTTTGGCAGTAATGATCTACTATGATTTTAGTAGCTAGTCTTGTTAGTCCATTCATCCATCCATCCAGCTTCATCCACTTATCCGGTATCGGGCCGCAGGGACAGCAGCTCCAACAGGGAACCCCAAACTTCCCTTTTCGCGAGCCACCATCATCCTGCTCCGACTGGGGCATCCCGAGGCGTTCCCAGGCCAGCTTGGAGATATAACCCCTCCACCTAGTCCTGGGTCTTCCCCGAGGCCTCCTCCCAGCTGAACGTGCCTGGAACACCTCCCCAGGGAGGCGTCCATGAAGCATCTTTACCAGATCCCCGAACCACCTCAACTGGATCCTTTCCTTAGTCTTGTTAGTGTACTTATTCATTTTTACAACATCTTCAGCCAAATTCTTGTTTATTGCATCTCATATTTTTGTCATTAATAACATCATTATCGTTGAATTTGTTGTGTTCTATTACACTTTTGCATCCATTAAAAACTTCAGAAGATCCCTGTCTTTAACCTTTATTGGAAGGGGTGTTTGGCTCACAACAACAGGGGTTGAAGAATATCAAGGCTCTGAAAGAGAGAACAAGTTGCTACAAAGGTTATGCTGGTCTCTAGTGGACAATCTGCTAACTACAACTTTCAGATTTCTTTGTCAAAATACGATCAAATGTTACTCTTGCTGGGTGGACCAGCTTCAATAATACAGTTTAATTGTATGTTAAACAAATACATGGAGCCCTTACCTCTGATTTTGTGTGTTGAATGTTGACAATCAGTTATTTGAAATAGGTGATGAAGACGAAGGATTCCTTTGTGTTGGCGTGTGGGAAAGTGAACAGGAGTGTTGTCGGGGTTTTGTCAATGATGATTAGCATTCTGTGGAAAATTATATTTTAAGAAAGACTTAAAAGCATCAAATGAAATGAAAAGACCTTTGTCATTACATTAATCTTTCCAGATTAGACCTTTTTAACTTCAAAGGTTCCTCAACTCATTTTGTTAAATTGAAACGTAGTATTCTATATATTCTGATTGTTTTTTATTAAATATAAATCATTTCTGGCTATGCCCTTTTTTTTCCTGCTGACTTAAAGAGCAACATTACTCAGAGCCAAGAGATGGTTAGCTTAGCTTAGCTTAGCTTAGCACAAAGTCTGTAAACAATGATACACTACTAGCATTGGTTGGTCCAAAGGCCACAAGATGCACCTACCACCATTTCTACCATCTCTTTAAGTTTTTGAATGCCCATAGTTGAACATGTTATGTCTAGTGGAGAGATTGTCAGAGTTGAACTATTCCTTTTTATTTATTTACATTTTATGTAATGTATTTTAAGTGTTTTTGAAATGAGCAATATATAAAGAAATGGGTGCTGTTGACCCCTTTATGACATTGGAAGAGACAATGCAAAGTTTTAAGCTCACTGTGCTTGATGGCTTTTGTTGCCTTTAGATAGGAGAATTTTTTTTTACTTCATAATCTATTAACAAAACATTGTCTTTATCCCTTGTGTTGTCTTCCCATTAACCATGAACTTGCCCTTCCAGGTCAAAATTGAAATTCTTTTTGTGCTTTTCCAATGTTTTTGTCATTTTCTGATTTATTTGTCACTTTTTTTCATGCTTTTGGTGCTTTTTAAAAAAACCTGAGCTGGTTTTATAATATGTTTTACATTAACAGGTCAACAAACCTCATTAATATCAAATTACACATAAGTCTGTAGTTAAAAAGGCAGAAATTATGAATTATTTTGGCTAAAAGTTAAGATCAGAGGATGTTTAGTGGATCACAGATGGGTAGATGTCCAAGTTTAGTCCGGATCCTGTTTTGAAACCATTAAAAAAAAATGAATCCAAATGCTATAACATTAAATAAAACACTCAAGAAATTCAATGAAAGTAATCATTAATTTCACCTCAATATTTCTGATATAAAACACTTTGAAACGGGTCAATTTGACCCAAGGACAACACAAGGGTTGAGACAGGAAAGCGGGACAGAGAGGGTCGTTACACATGCAGCAATGGGCTGCAAATCCTAATGACATGGGGCGCTCTCTCAACCAGGTGAGCTGCCAGGGTGCCCTGACATTATTAGATCAAACAAGATGAACCAGAAGACTGACAGAAGTACATGTTGTTAAGTGTGACAAGATCTGACATTAAAAAGCCAAACGTTTAATATTGTTAGAAGCCCGAACAAAAAGGGAAAAGTAAGGCCATTTCACAGAAGTTAATTTTACTTGTAACAATAGGAAAAGCACAGGTGTAACAATGGCTGAACTCCAGTCAGCTGTTTCAGTAGCAGGGTCCTGGTACTGGGCCTAAGCAGACACCAATGTGTCATTAGAAACAGTCTTAAGACCACATCAAGAAGAAAATCCGGATGTGTGGTGACAAGTCTTTGCCACTAGACTGCAATATTGCTCCACTCTGAAGATCACGCCACTGACCCAGCAGCACTGACAAGCTCACATGTGGAGTTTGAGCGACTAAATACAATGGGCTGGTTTACATCGCCATGCTTTTGACAAATACAAGATAAAATAAGAGTACAGTGGGTGACAGAATGCTTGCGTTCGGAATGACCACTGTATACCAGACTGTATTATAAATATGCAGCAAAACACTATTAAAGTAACTAAGACTGGCTTGTGTTGCATGTTGGCCTTCCATCCTGTTGTTTAATTTGATCTTCATGTGCCAAGTCTCTTTCCAATAGTTGCCACCAACACAAAACCCACAAGACTTTCCATGTCTGATACAAAATTGCAATCAAGTCAGGTCCCTGTGGGAAAAGCCGGGGTGCAGCGCCCCGTTTTCTGATGTTCTTTGGATAGCAACGAAATGTTGTGTTGCCTGCCAGGATGTCAGGCCAGGAGCATTAGAGAGGGAAAAGTGGAAAATGAACTGGTGCCAATTGCCAGAACGCGCACGTGACTGCAACACATGGGGAGCGACGGTGAGGACGATTTAGCACGAGGATCATTCCAGCAAATGCACATGTGACACTCAATTTCAGTTTCACACGGATGTCCTCAATGAGTTTCTTCTCGACTTTTTAGAAACTCCACAAACTATTTAAATCCACTCAGCACACAGAAGATCAGATGGTATGACAAGCAATTGCAGGGAGTCTCAAGGCTGAAATTAAGAGAGGGGGAATACAATCTAAGGCACTGAAAAATGTATCAACATCAAACAAACAAATGATCAGTGGTAAGACAAAGACAAATCTGCTACATAAAAAAAGCCAGAGATAACCAATTCTTCTAACAGCTGTAGCCTCATTAGACCAAAATGCAATGCAGTTATGCATGTCTCAGTCAGCTAAAACGACCTCCTGCTATCTTGCTCCAACCACACTTTCACTTCTGCTGCCACTTTGTTCAAGGAAACACTTTTAGAACTCGATGGAAAACATTACATCAAGGAGAGGTGTGAAGGAGAACTCAATTCTGCCATGGTGCAGAATTCCAGCCTTTGGGGAGGAGAGAGGGGGGCAAGGTGGAGGCTGGGGGTGTGGCCTTGACCAACTGCCCACTTGCTCGGCCCATCTGAGCTTTTATTTTCTCAATGGCAGAGCAGGAAACCCGGGGCTCGGTTTACACCTATCACCATTTCTAGCCACTGGGGGGAGGGCACAGGCAGGTTGGGGAAAAGCATATTAATGTTAAATAACCTCATAAAGTGACATTTTAATGAAATGGGACCTTTAAACCAATTACAATGGTCTTGGCCGGCGCTAAGCGTCGGACGCAATGACAGTGCCTCTTCAAAATATAGCCTCGGGAAGGAACTTGTTTTGGACATTGGACAGATAGCCTAGCTAGCTGTCTGGATTTATCCTGCAGAGATCTGAGGACCAGGTAACCATAGTCCTCAGAAATCCACCAGAGTTTAGGAAGCCAACACCAAGTAAGATGAAGGTAACGGACATCCAGAGGGATTTCCAGCAGTGCTTAAACAAGCCCGGAAGTGGAATGTTGTTGATATACAGTAGTAAAACTGCAGCCCTACTCAACAACTTCATGCAGGGCTCTGGGTCTAAGACTATTTATGAAGGTCTGATACTATTTAATGCTGATTTCCCTTTCTGGTTTATGGGAAACGTCATGTCATGTCCTCTGCACTGTGAACATTTGGATTTTTAGAAACAACTCCTGCAGATTGATCACCAGACCTGTCCTCATGAGGAACACGTTGAACTCCACTGTGAAGTTATCTTTAGAAGAACAATAAACTGCTTGTTGCCTGGCAGGGTCTTGATTTGCTCTGGCCTTGCTCTGAGTCTTTGTCCCAGTTTCTTTCTACATTTCCCACACATTCTGCTTCATCATGTATAAAATGAAGGAGCCGAACGGGATTACATTTCCCTGGAATTGTACACAATATCATGTGACAAATTAAACTGATCGGAATTGATTAATTCAGCGAGAAGTGAATTCTAAGTAAATTGTAAATTCCAATACTGGGACATGGTTTGTTTTGTCCCAGTATTTACACTCACAACATTGTAAAAGGTAAGTGTAGTGCACGTTATGGTAAATAGGGTGTGATTTCAGACTCAGCCTACTAAGTGTACTTGTTCTCTTAATTGACTTGTACTTGACTTTAGCCCTGGCCCTAGCTATGCTGTGATGTAATAACGCTTACCCACCAGTGGTACAGTCCAGCATAATGTGTAACACTGAGTCAATCATAAGACCTTTAGAAACCACTCAATGGGAGAACCTCAAATTACGTAATAATGAACATTTCTGAGGCTGAGACACACAGTCAGCTGTCTGCTCTCTGGATCTGAAGCTTCCCGCCTGTGGCCACAGACACGCCGAGCCCACTGCAAACATGGCATAATCAAGGAGCCCCTTTTTGTTCTCCTCTATGGAGCCTGTTCAGGATTGTGTGAATCCTCCTTTCTCATTGGTTTTCCTGACCCCTGACCTATTTTCACTTCAGAGCACAGATAAGGCCATCTGGACGCATGGTTCCCACTAAGTGCAACTCATACACAGCCGTCTATGTAGGTCAGCAAATTGCCCTCAGTGTCATTTGTGCAAACCATAAACAAATTGAGGATGAGTGCATGCGTACTTTGTGTGGGTGGTTAGAGTACAACTAACTAATCCCCAATTGATGTGCATTTCACGGGATGTCACTGTACTGGGGGAAAATTCCATCTGTTGCAAATTCTTCTTCATGCTTCATGATTATTTTCTATTGACGTGCATTACATGATGTTCATTCTAATAAATGGCTCCATATACTCCAAGTATGCCCAGAACATGAAACAATGTGCAAAGTGGAATCATTTTTGGGTCTAGATGTTCATTACTTATTATTCATGTACCAAAAGCACTTAAGAGACATTCGATTTGAAGTTGCATTAAGATATTTTTGACCACTAGGAGGAAGAAAGAAACCAAAACAAACTCCTCAAAAGAAATCTTGACATAGGTTATCAATGGCTTACGTTGTAAAGTTTGGACATTTCGAACATCCTTTCATTTTTTTTTGTACGCAAATACATCTTTTCAGAAACTTAGATGGAAAATAGTGGACTAAAGCTGAATAGAGCTGCAGAAAGTGGTGTTGAGTCTGAGAGGGATTGGACGCATGACATCGTGGAATTCAGAGTTCAATCATTCAGACTTCAATCAGAGTTAGCATCAGAAGATATTGGTAAATATCCAAATATGATTTTCACTGGCTTTTACATGATTATACTGCTGCAGGCTAAACACATACAAAACTGAAAGGTCAATGTACATCTCTGTGCTCACCCCGTTCCAATGCCAACCTGCTGTCAACATCTTAATGACTGTGGCTGACCACTGATCAGCCTCTACCAACAAAAGCACAAATGTCTCTGATTATTTGGCACTGTAGAGGAGAGGTATCGGGTTCATCTAGTTTGACACAGATTTAGCAGGCAGCGATGCCTCGAGGGGTGGTAAGCATCGATGCTCCAGCTGACATGGGAGATTTCAGAGGACCAAACTGTACATGACCCCTCCGTGAGGCTCCTGATCCAGCAGCCATGGCTTATGTTAAAAGAGGGACACACACACACAAACACACGGACAATTAACATTTTTCTCTTAAGCCACTGAATATTTCCAACAAAAAGTATATTTATTGTAATACTTCCCCCATCTCATAATTTATAGTATACATTTTATAATTAGATAGTATTTCCGTCGTGCTAAAAATTTTGCCCATCCCCCATGGAATCACTAGGCATCATTTACATCAAACATAAATCCTTTTTGACAATATATCGTCTGGTAAAACTTTTACAAGGCCAAGACCATCCATCTTCATCCGCTTATCCGGTATCCGGTCTCAGGGGAAGCAGCTCCAGCAGGGGACCCCAAACTTCCCAACCACCTCAACTGGCTCCTTTCAATGTGAAGGAGCAGCAGCTCTCTTCCGAGCTCCTCTCGGATGACTGAGCTTCTCACCTCATCTCTAAGGGAGACGTTGAGGAAACCCATCTCGTAAGCTTGTACCCTGGATCTTGTTCTTTTGGTCGTGACCCAGCTTTCATGACCATAGGTGAGGGTAGGACCAAACACTGACCGGTAGATCGAGAGCTTTGCCTTCTGGCTCAATTCGTTTTTCTTCACAACAGTGCAACATATGGAATGGAATGCCGCATCCGCTGCTCCGATTCTCCAACCAAGCTCTCGCTCCATGGTCCCCTCACTCGCGAACAACACTCCAAACTCCTTCACTTGGGGTAAGGACTCATTCCCTACCCGAAGAAGGCACTCCATCGATTTCCTGCTGAGAACCATGGCCTCAGATTCAGAGGTGTTGATCCTCATCCCAGCCGCTTCACACTCGGCAGTGAACCGATCCAGTGAGTGCTGAAGGTCACGGTCTGATTATGCCATCAGGACCACATCATCTGAAAAATGCAGCAATGAGATCCCCAGCCCACCCAACTGCAACCCCTCCCTACCCCGACTACGCCTCAATATCCTGTTATAAATACTACAAACAGGATTGGTGACAGAGCGCAGTTCTGGTGGAGGCCTAAAGTTTATCTTACAGTAATACATGGCTTTTTTTAATCTCCCTAAGTAACCAGTTAACTTAAACTATAAGATCTAATAGCATCCTTTCGTGTGTTTCTAACATTGTTTAATCATGTAATTTTTCCATTTCAACAGCAGGAGTATGTCATTGTTGTATTCCTCCCCTTACTACAGTCTTGAATATGAACTCACAAACCATGTGTAGTCACATTAGGAAGCACCTGAGACTATACAGTAAGTGACAAGTCCGTAAAGACCTGCACATTCTCTTACACGCTGCTCACCTCCCATCTCCTGCAGCACAGAGATATGTTTCCTTGGTTGCAGGTCTTCACACCTGCCACAGTTGTCTACGTCCCTCCTGGTATCAGGAATGGCAGCGTGTTGACGGTGATTGATTTTAATGCCAGGAGCTTCGCAGCATCCACCTGTGGAACAAATAGAACATTCGAGGAGAGTCGCCGACTGAGGAGCCACCTAGAAGATGGTTAAGCACTGTGGCCTTCTGGGTTCGAATCCAGCTCGTTCCGGGCCCATCTGTGTGGAGTTTACATGTTCTTCCCATGTTTGCGTGCATTTCCTTCAGATGCTCCGGTTTCCCCCACCATCAGAAAAACGTATACTTCTCCGGTCAGTGCCCTTGATCAAGTTCAAGAGACATGCTCAGATCTGGAGTTGGTCCCCGGGCACTGTAAATGGCTGCCCACCGCTCCCTTGAGGGATGGCTTGAGTGCGAGAAAATGCATTTTGCTACAAGTATGCACACGTGACAATAAAGTACCTTTACCAGTACCTTTACCTTAAGAGCTGCAGGCTAAATGTCATTTTTCTGCCTCACCCCTACCCCTTGAAACCAAGTGGTAAGGGCCAGGGGGGAAAACGTACCCCTCTGTAATGGGACACCACTTGGTTACATCACCATACAGTATTGATCCCAAACTTCCAAGATGCCGTCTGCAAGCGTGTCCATGTCGATTGTGTGGGTTTTGACTGCAGTGTCATATGCATGTATATTTTTTATAGTTATTTTAATTTCACTTTGGTGGTGGTGGTTGTGCAGAGGTTCTTATCTGTGAAGTATTTAGGTTTGTTTGTAGTACTTATTTGTATACACACTGAATGGTGTCAGTTATCACTGTTTTGACATTGCCGTATAGAAAGACTTTCTTTAATTTATCGGGCAATAAAGCTGTCTTTATTGCCCAATAAATGAAACATAACAGGCAAAAACATTGCATAAAAATATGTTATATTGTAGAACCACTATCAACTATTAAAACCATAACTTACATGTCCCAAACCTATTAACTCTAATGTGTAAATCTTAAAAGGAAGACACACACGAGAACAAACAGACCAACCAGGCCAGGCAGTCTGATGCCTGTTGGCGGTAACCTTTGACTCGCATTTCTTTCATTTCTGTCCCGTATCATGACTAACAACAATATTTAAGATGCTCCAATCTGATTGGCTAACAGCTAGCCAATGAGAGCCTTGCCATCAGCATCCTTTACCCTGCTCAGGAATAGTAATGAACTCAGGCAACACCACGTCAGACTGACCAGCTGTTGTGATCGGCTGATTTCTCATCTTTTTTTTTATTCAGTGGATAGAGCTGACAGAAGAGGTAGCAGTTCATTTTTAACAATGCATCAGCATTGCAGCAATATTTTGCAGCTAATATTGTAAAAAAAACAACAATGTTATTAATTTTTTATTCACGCCACATTTTTCTTGAAGGTCCTTGGCAAAAATGTCTGATTGGATCATGCTAAACTGACAACTTCAACCATGCATGCAAGCTCGTAAACTATTTTTTAAATTTATGAATACACAATATCCTGTTAAATTAACCAAACAAAAGAGTACAGTTGTTACTCTAAACTCTGATTTACTACAATCTGGGCTCTCACTGAGTGGGTGCACCTCAACAATGTAACCTATACCCCACTAAATAATGTTACTAATATGCACAGCTTACGTTAAAGCGACTACATAAGTTTAAATAAGTTTGAAAAAATCCCTTTTGCTCTTGTAACTTTGGTTAAGTAACGACTATTCTCAAAAAAAGACACCCACTCCACTCCAACTTTAAATTCTTGAAATACCGTAGAGTCGCTCTTATTAGTGCCCTCCGACATATAGAGAAGTCCAATGCTTGACAGGCCTGCCATGCTTAGTTAATGTTGCTATCCTTGCACAAATTACTGTTAAGGTTTTAGCAACGGTCAGTTAAATGCTAATTCAAGGGCATACACATTGGTATTGCATTGTGATGGTGAAACATGACTCATTTTACGTTTACTACATGAAAAGAACTATGGGCTGTTTTGCATTTCAGGTAAATGTCAAAAGTCTACTTAAAAAAGGCAAAATGCCATATGTTCCAACATATTATGTATATCATACATGTCACAGCCTCATATGGTGTTCCCCAGCTGAATAAGCATCTTACTTGCTGGATCCTGGGAGCTCCCTTACTCTCAATAATACAGGAGTTTGACTGTGTGTGTGTGTGTGTGTGTGTGTGCAATGGCAGATTGTGTTGCATATCTTTGTCCCACGTGACTGTAATCGGCATGGTGTGAACCTCACACACGTTTAACCTTGCACAACGATGCCGTTGCACTATTCAGAGATTTTAAACAGATGTTTTTACATTGCTTTTATGATCATACCTGTAGCACTTTGACGTTTATCTTAAATATAAAGTGCATTACAAATAAAATGTATTAGCATTATAATTTTGGACTGAAACCTTTGGTAAAGAACCCAACCACATCAGATTCATCTCACCAAAATGCAAACGCCTAGTCTACTTTGACTACTACCACCATCCACCACTGACTTTGACTATTTTAGGATAATAATACTGACTTAGAAAATTCCTCCAGTTGCCATTTGAGAACTATCTTGGGATATTTGTGACGCATGTTTGTTTAAAGAATGAGGAAAATGATGTTAAGAAGGAGAAAAAGCTGTTGCAAATTTCATGATGTGAAACCATAGGTGGCTAGAGGGCTGAAACGCATTTGAGCTTAACTACCCAGGAATCATTCACTTTAATGTCCATATGGAGCCCAAATAACGAGAAAAAGTATTTGTAATTGTTACCTTAAAGTACAAGAGGGGTGAAACATCTACAGTCACTGAGACATTCTTTACGCAATTGTAATGCCTTGTAAAGCTCAAAGTACTCCCAATAGTTACAAAAGAAGAAAAATAGTGGTAGTAGGTAGCCCATTTCCTGATTGATTCTACCTGAAGAAGGCCAGCTACACACAACAGAGCATACACCAATCACACACAGCTTTAGCAAAGCGCTGCCGGAACGAATGAGGGGGGAAAAAAACAAAACAGGAGTGAGTCGGTTCATTGACGTTTGGCACTCGATTATCCGGGTCCAGTGACACGACTCGGGGTAATTACCGGCTCGTCGGTCGGTTCCTCAACACTCCAAGGCAGTGATTGGTTCACGCACACAAGAAGAGACTCTATTAGGGAAGCAGTCACATGGAAAACTTTCTCAGCGTGTGTTCTAGGGCTGCAGTCAAGACCGCCTTTGTCGAGTCCAAGACAAGTCCGAGACCAGGACTAGTCGAGTCCAAGTCAAGACAGAGTCCAAGGAGGTTTGTGTACAAGGCAAGACCGAGTCCAGGACAGAAAAAGAGGTGTCATGCATCACAGTATCAAGACAATCTTTTTGGGTTATTTGTTGATATAAAAGCAAAACCAGTGTCAGAACACCCAGGATTTATGAGTATAGCCATTCTCCTTGTTTTTATGTGGTGATAACTCAAATAGCTACATAGACAATACTAGTACAGTAGTACTAGTATTGAGCATTTGAGCAACTAAAGGACAACACGGCTTCACTCCAGATGTAGTGTAGAAATGAAGTGATCAGTATTACAGAGTGTAGCCCTATGGTTGGTTCATGGCTCCGAGTCCATAGAAAAATGGTCTTGAATCCGGACTCGAGTCCAAGACCGGACTCGAGTACTTCAACCCTGGTGTATTCACAGCCAAAAGACTAGTATCACACAAATTGAATATGTATTTAACTAAGAATTTTGAGACCCACATTAGACAGTATTTGGCTTCATGTGTAAATACATTGTAGACGCTGATGTCCATTCCGTATGGGGCTTACGTACAGTTTTTGAAGATGGTGGTATAGTGCCGTATCCCCTGAGCACCCTTAAAGGAAACTTGGTTTACAGTACTATCTTTTCATTGGTTTGCCCTTTTGCCTCTCTCCCCCTCCTTCTTCCCAGATCACTGTCTATATCCGGGCCGGCATCCTGAGTGAAGCGCGCTCTCATGTTCCAGATATTAAATTACTCATGAAATATTTGCTTGGCCTTCAGGGTCTGCTGCAGCTTGCTTCGAAACCTCCACTTAGCCACCGAAACATCCCGGAGTGCGGGCTTGTGTCACCTCTACGAGGAAAGTCAATTTTTCCAATTTAGAAACGGGGCATTAAAGGACATTTCAAATTGCATTAGCCTCAGAGTTCTGCCCTTGTCACCTTTTTTTTCTTCCTCCTTTCCCTCCGTAGACCTCTTCCTTGCATTCAGTGGGGGGAGACCGCTCGCCTAAAACAAGCAGTCTGAGAGGGTGAACATTGAATGATTCAGTAACAAGAAAAGGTCCGATCACTCACGCTGCGTGCACTTGACTGTATCACAAAGTTCCATCAGGCTCGGTGAACCGTGAAGACATTTTAAAGATACAGCCGCGGAGTTCAGCATGCCAGTTAAAAACTATCCAGAGTCGGAGTGGTCTAGATTCTAGTCTGATGTGTTATTGCAAAACCTGATGGCTACTGGCTATCAGCAACATATGTTTTTTTAATTTCTTTTATTAATTTATGAATCTATAAGTTAAGTCATATTGAAACAAGACAAACAATTTCCCCAGAGTCTGGTCCGCATGGCAGTATCACACCAACAGAATTACATTAATACATCACACAAAGCCCAAATCTAATTATAATATCACAAAAACAATGTAACAGGTAAATGACAAATATGTGACTATATGACAAAACAAATGCAAATAACTTAAACGAGCAAATAAGTAAAATAATCTGTGATAATGTAAAATTTAAACACAAACAACTTACCTTACAACTAACACAAATATTCCATTAAATTGGAATATGACCTTTTACATTGTAAGACATTTTTTTAAATGCTCATATAAATACTGCTTTTATGAATATTATATAACACATTGAAAGAAGTGTGTGTGTGTGTGTGTGTGTGTGTGTGTCCCAGACTCACTGGGTGGTGTTCGGAATTGTTGTGTAAGCAGACGTCAAGACCCGTGAGCATGGCAACAGAAAGCAAGTCCACGGAGGAGGAGACGTAGGTTACTGCAGTTTTGCTCTTGCGGTACTGCGAACAGACACTAACGCTGCAAAAAAATCACAGGTTCAGTACCCACTGGAAACTGCAAACACACACACATACACACAAAAACACACCCCAACTAAATATGTTGAATAACTTTCAACACACACTGTAAAGATACTTTGCCTCCAGGAAAGAATACGCAAGTGAAGTAAATCCAGACTGCAGATGTTAAATAATTTGATTTACACCTGCGAGTACTTTACTCAAATATTTCAAGATGTGTAAAATGATGTTTGCGTCACCATTTAAATCTAATATGTTCCTAAGAGCTCCAACAAACATCATCCAAATGTGCAAACTGACTTTGCACATTGGATAATAAGTCACATTATGTGTGCATTTGTTTTGTGAATAATTACAGCAATTTTGCCTGATGTAATCAGTTATTTCTTCAACCTGGAAGCATATAAGAAGCAAGATAAAGCAATGAGAAGCAGATGCAACGAGTCCTCTGACTTCAGACCCTAAGCGCTCCCATATGGCCACCGAAGGCCTTCGGAGCGGAGCTGCGCCTTCACAAGGGGAGGAGGTGAGAATCCAGTCACCCGTGATTATTACCAGCTCACTCATGAAATCACTGACCACGGGCCGGTGATATATGAGAGAGATAGCCGGAGATCAGGAGCCGTTTCTGTCATTTTAAAGCTAAAACTGCACACAGAGCGCTGCATTGTCTTGGCTTCACCACCTGACACACACCAAGATCCCCTTTTTTTATTTTCAGTGTAGACAGTGTGAAAGATACCAGGACACCAACGTCATTCCTTCTGCTGCCATAGTGTTACTTTAAATTCAGACACATTAAATATTCATATTCCACTGAGAAGCGTTCCCATCTCCTCCAGCATTGTGTTTATTACATCCAGATTAGATGAAGTGGGGTTATCATTTTGACTCATCAGTGTTTATGAGAATTAGAAGTTAGTTTTTCCGGTGCCGTGCCTGCAGAAAACTCCTGTTTCCCATAAACAAATCAAGGTTTTATTAATGCATAACTGAGTGTTTAGAATTTAGATGATCCACACCATTACGCTGACTTGACCTAAAACAGGCTTACCATCTTTCTGAACCTCAGAAAATGGGATGCTTCTGTTAAGCTCCTACACTGCTGAATGTGTGTGTATCTGGGAACCCTATCCAACCAAACTCCAGAAACATGGCGTATGAAATCATTCAAATCATATCTGTGTTTCTGCTGCTTTGCGGTAGGCGTCTGAGTCTCACGTCGTGGATGAAGTGCTTCCAACAGTTTCTCACACTGATGACTGGGTGAAGTTGGAATTATAAAGTTATATCCATCTATATAGACATTTTAAGAACTTTTGCACACACATTTTAATTTTTTATTTGAGTAAAGGCAAATTTTGAAAATTATTTTCCCCCCCACTAAATTGCATGCCTTGACATTGGCCATTTTTAAAAGTTGTTTTTTGAAAGCATGCCTTTACATTGTTTTTTATCAACTTGATACCTGTTTAGAATTGCTCATAAACATAATATCTGTAATTGGCATTTATGGAATAAACAATTTGGGTGATTTCAACTTTTTTTGTAACAGGCAGTTAGACCTCTCTGGGGTCTGCTTGAACCCAGCAATAAGTAAAATATCATAATAAATATCATCTCCATGTAGCCTATGTGTAACGTGTCAATTTCTTTGTCTATGAATGACATATTGCATAGCCCAAATAACCCGCTAAACATATTTTACGTTAGTCTTTATTATGTTGCATTCACTTTTCTACATATTCTTTTTAAATAAGGTCTGAAGAATTAAGAAAATTAATTTTTTGAAGAGACATGTTGATTTGACTGTGCTTTTGAAACTTGAAACCCCCGACATTGCCGAAAGCTAACGAGGTTCCAGGAAATATAATCACATTTTTATACATTAATATACTTTTTTAGTTTTCATTTTTACACATTCATTTATTTCACTACTTGAAAACTGGAATCCAGATATAGGATAACGAAAAATATTTTTTTTATTAAAATCTTTTGCACTTGATCTTTTTGGTCCCAATAAGCTGCCATTCACACACAATAATTGAGCAAGTAAATTAATAATATATATATATATTTATATATATATATATACTGAATATATGCTACACGTATTAGAGCCCAACCGATAAATACAAATATTTGGTTATTTAAAAATCTGATATTCCGATAGCAGCCGATATATATTTTAATAAAAAATCCAGACACACGTAACAAAACATAGACAGATTTCCCTACCGTTAGTCATTTGTAGTTTATGAGTAATTTATGAGTTTGAGTTCTCACAAAATTAATATGATAATAATGTTTCATTGTCACAACAGAACAGAGGAACATCAAAATATATTAACGTTCTCTATAAAAATACAAACTTGAGATATGGAATTAAAATCCTATGAACAAAAACACAATAAATTCTAGTGTATATATAAAAAAATAAAATAAACCAATAGATCGGGAAACCCCTAATATCGGCCGGCCGACATATGGGTCGGGCTCTAATACATATTTGTAGTAATATTGTAACTACAGTATACATATTAACAGATTTGACAATTATGGGAAACATCTTAAGCATTAGAATAAATGAAGTAAGTTAAATCATTATGTAGGGTCTTTAATGAAGGTTTTATGCTCAGCAGGGTACAATAGGATCCTGAGCTATTTTTGCTCTTTGCTGATAAAAACATGCCTGTGTTGACAAAACATTTATGGGTCAGATGGGTCAGTATGAATTTGCCATAACCACGGCTATTATCATACTGTTGAGTCCCCCAATAAGCCACAGTGTGCACCAGCTTTCCAGAATAATTTATGACACACAAGTCAAGCCAGATTAGACCTGATTGGATCGCTGGTGCCATATGTGACCTACAATCTGCGCTCCGCTTAGAAGGGTCAGGGACCTCCTTGGGCAAAGGTTGCCATGGGAACGACCTCTGGATGCTCTGCTTTGCTCTTTGCAATCCTCGGACGTCTTAAGGCAGAATTATCCAGGATTTCTTTATGTCAGGGCCGTGTTCTTCTGCTCTATTTCCTCACTCTGCTCTTCAGTTTCAGCTCCCTCTGTTTCCTCTTCACACACACATTCAACGCACGCACACACACTGACGCAGTGACGTTTACACGCAGAGACATTTGAACAGTTGCATGCGTGCTGACACATACATGTGTATGCGTGACCACAAACGCACAGGGCGGAGTAGACACACTCTGATCCATGCAAATCCACATGGCAAACACACACACACACACACACACACACACACACACACACACATTTAACTCTGACTCTGGATCAAACCACAATCTTCAGCCAGCCGACATTTCTCTACAGTGGCTTGTTGAATTTGTTGTTTAATACACTTATTTAACGCTTATGTTACCTTCTTCTTGTCAGGCAATTTTAAGTCATTTCTAACTAGATTTATTAAGTGACTTTTCTAGTTTTTGGCAAGTCAACTCAGCTGAGCGTCATCTATGGACCCATGAGCCTCCAGACAAAATCTGTTGGGATTGGAAAGTCACGACGTCGGTTCATGCTGCATGATGTGCAGGGAAAATGTGAACCCTTTACTTTTTAAGTTGTACCACATGATCCTTAAAACACAACAACCAACTGTTTTTAATGTGGGGAGTATAATGGCTTTTAGTCAAATAGGATGATTTATCGTTAAGTATTGAGCCACTATCACAGACTATAGGAAAGTACTTCTTGGTCTGTTATATTGTGTGAGATGGTCTCAGGATAAGACATATAAAGGTCAGATAAATGCTTCTTTTCTTAAGTCTACTGAGATACAATCAGAGAGAGATCTTGTTGCAGAGTCATTACATTGCAGCGAACACGAGAGAAAATAGAGTCGGATCCCCCTGGAGGTTCCCCCCCCCCCCATTCCTTTCCCTCTCCTTCATCTCAGGTTTGAGGTTACAAATGCAAAGGAAATACTCTACATGAAGAGGTAATATCCCTCAGAGCCCCAACCAAGTTAAATTAACCATTTTTTACGCTTTCCAACTGTAAAAGCATCTATGCAGTCGTTAAACGGCTGCAGGATTTTTATGAGCTCTTTATTGAACGGTGCACGGGTGAAATACCTGTACAGTAGGTTATACTGTGCTCGTTTAAAATCATCAACATGGCTTGAGAAGTACTTGTGTAAAGACACACAATAGGCTGTAGGTACGGTGATACATTGCTACAGCATTAGCGAACAAATTGCATGAATCTCCAGATTTGTTCAGGTTCCACCAAGTCAAATTTAAGTTTAAGTCAATTTTCCCTTTTTTTTTAAGACCGTGTTAAGACCATTATGCATGAAATGTAAGACTTACAGTGGCTTGAACAAGTTTAATTACCCATGCTAAAGTTGATTAAAAAAAAGGAATAAAAAAAACATCTTTTGCAAGTTGATCTTAATGCCTTAATTTATAAAAATTAGGAAAATCCAACCTTTTAAGAACACAGATTTTCTTTGTGAATGAATAATGTATTGTACATAAATTAATGTTCATCCTTAAAATACAGGTGGAAGGTGTCCTTAAAAGGTTGGATTTTCCAATTTTTTTTAATTAAGGCATTAAGATCAATCCCAAAAGATGATTTTTGATTGTTCTTTTTATCAACTTTAGCATGGGTGTTATTCAAGCCACTGTACATCACAACATACAGCAAAACAACAAAAACATGTCAGATGTTAGAGTTAGGAAACATCACCTGAGACAATTCCCAGATTTCCTCATTCCCATTATAGGACTGGTGTCTGGTCCCCGTGTCGCGGGCCCAGACCACCTCCACTCTTAGTGCTGGCTCTGAGACAAAAGTGCCAATGGCACACAACACTGGCTTTAACCAAGCCCTAAATTCAAGCCAAGTGTAGCTAAACCTGCACGCCCCCATAGCTTAAGAATAGAATCAGTTTTATGTCTGTGAGTCAATGTCAAAGAGACTTGCGCCAGTGACACACATGTCAATGTAAGCCGCATGCAGGTCTCATTTGTAATACAGAAATTATATTTGGACTAGCAAAAGAACGGAATCACAAAAGAAAAAACAAACATTTTAATGAGAATTAGAGGTAAAGCGTTACAGAGCTGTAGGAAAATCAAGTCAAATTATTTAAGACAGGAAATTCTTACACAGGAATTCCAACAGCTTGTCCCTATAACCAAATGGCATGATGGATATCTTCTTATGAAATGTACATGAAAGCAATACAGGGGTAACATAAAAAATAAATAAATGCATTGTTGGGAACTGTGCAGCTGTACAGGGAGCTATACAAAAAACTTGATAGACTATCACCACAATGTGGGTACACTATGTAAAAGATTGCATAAAAACACTAAGGACGGCAACTTGAGCTATTCAATAAATTGTATTAGGGTGTGTGTGTGTGTAAGAGTCGGCGTGCGCCCTGAGGAAAGAGGCATTTCTCTGTAACATGTTGGCACAATAATGTCTACAGAAGGAGTCAAGTTGCTGCCATGAACAGTTTTTCGCTTTCTGTAGGCAACCTTATATTTCCGAGGACAGAGGACGGCTTCAGTGGTCGGGTAATAAAGCCGAGGCCAACCTCACCAAATCTTTTCACCCACACTACCCTGTACTCACACATTTCACTTGCATCAGCTCGGGCCAACTGACTCATCTCATCACCCCCTTGTTGATTGATTGCAACATCTCTGTCATCTTAATAAGTGGTATTGGTGTCCATATCAATCACTGGGAAACACCTCTCTCCTTGGAAGAAAAAAGAAAATAGCTTGTGATGTTGTCATGCCAACAATGCTCACAGAATACTACTAGGGTCCTTGTAAATTCTGGAGTGTGGTCTAGACCTACTCTATCTGACAAGTGTCTTGAGATAACTCTTGTTATGAATTGATACTATAAATATAATCGAATTGAATTGAATTGAAGAAATCACTGACCAGGTTTTCACTCATTTCTCTGAGTTTAATAACACAATGCCACAGTACCTCTTGTAAAAAGGTATTACTGTAGTAGGGCTGCACAATGTGAGAAAAATATGCCATACGTCATAACGTTGTTGAGTATCCCGATAAGGGTATTACTTGCAATAAATTAACAGATAAGGGTACTCAGTTTTGCCTTCATGCTCCTTTCAGTATTCTGCTAAAAATACAGCAAATTGCTTATTGAATTTAAAACAAATGAAAGGAAATCACTTCTATCATGCTTTTATTGAACGAATAGAACATTGAATTTAACATAAAAAAACACCTTTGACACAGTGAGAGCTGGCACCTACCTCGGAGTTCTGAGTGAAAAGTCAAAGTTCGGATACTCAAGACGCTACGACGACTTTCTAATCCCACCCGGGTGCTTCTTTTAAGGGTATTCACAGCAGACCTGTTCAAGGATTTTGGTTTGCCAAGCAGGTCAGTATGGGTAGTGGTGGCGGGCTTCAGAGGGCTTAACCAACAACTCCACGCCAGTTCCAGTGAGCCAGTCGAGCTGGGTCACGATGAAAGACTCCGTTCCGACAATAAACAAAAAGAAACGTCCAGAGTGACGGGCGAAGAAAGAGGAATCCTCTTAGTGGTAATATCCTGTTGTGCACCTCCATCTGTTGCTCAGCCTAGATGGAGAGAAAAAGATCAGGAGGAGCACCACATACTGTATTCTGGCTCTGAGACATGGCAATTTACAAGATTCAGAAAATCCATCCAACCCTTTTATAACGTCAGTTTAAATTACAGAAATGAAATTTGGGTTCTGCTAATTTACGTTTTCATTAGGAGATAAGCTATGCTAAATTAAACATATCCTTTATTCATAGTCTTTGAATAACAAACTCTTTTATTGTAATCACGCCAATGTTTAACACAAGCTCACACATTACAGTTTGTAGCATCACATCAACAAAGGGAAAAGAATAATAGTGATAAGTAAAGTAACCTTATCCGTGTAGCATGTAGAGTATCTTAAAAAGTTTTTTTTTTCTTTTAAGATTATTTTTGGGGCATTTTCTGGCTTTTATTTTGATAGGACAGCTGGAGAGATGAAAGGGGAGCCTGTAGGGGGAATGACGTGTAGCAAATGGCCGCGGGTCGGATTCGAACCGCTGTATCGAGGAGTAAATCTCCATATATGGGCGTCAGGGTGTCCTAAAATGTATTTTTAAAAGTGTTATCCTCAGTAATCCTTAATCAGTAATATGATTGTGTCAGTTTAACAAAATCATTACCTTTTTTGTATCCTAAATCCGTTGTTACATATATTCTTCTAATGCCCAAGCCTGGGCACAAGCGTCCACTCATGAAAAACATTAAATAGGAACAGCTGATTTATAATGCTGCCATTAACTTACTTAATTTGACAATGGACCCTTTTCATTTGAAGAAAAATTGATCCCCATACCATTGTGTTAAAGTTCCTTTTTTTCTTGGGTCCAATCAAATACTTACATTTCGCGGGGGTCTAAAACTCCTAATCGAGATAAAAACTGCTGAGGATCATTACAAAAGACAAAAGAGGCTTTAAACTCCGTCCATGTCTGTGACCATAACTCAGCCATCTTCGAAAGGCCCCCGAAGCAACAGAAGTTCCCAACAGGGACGGTTTAGATGAACCCACACATGAAAAGGCCTTTAGCATTTCCTAAGTGTGTTTCTATTCCAGCAACACAGCTCAGCTATCCACATCACACGCCAACAGCTCGAACGCATGCAGACCACGGCCCAGTGTGTGTGGGTTCTGCAAACCACAGCGACAACAGCATCAACGCACAGCGGCTGATTTATGTAAACGGTTCGGATCAATTAGTAGAGAGCTTAGAGGGGATGTTAGCGTTTTAAAACCGAAGCCATGATTGATGACTGCCATTTCATCAAGGCATTCATTTCGTCATGACTGTCGGCTGAATGACTTTTTACTGGGCTTCTGTTCAATGGCAATAGGGCTTTGATTTATTATGATGATTAAAAGTGTTGTCTGCCCTCCGACGGCCGTGCACCGTTCAAACACTATTCTCTTTAAGTGTCCCGAAAGCCCGTGACCCCCCCATAAACCGATAGGAGACGCTGATTCCAGTCAGCTCACTTCATTTGTCAGGGAAAACAGGAGTTAGCGCTTGGGAATAAGTGTGATTTCACTCTAAAAAGGATTTCAGGTCCCTGCAGTATAGCAGTGAAAGTTCTACAGTGTCTGTAAAGTTCCCTTAACAAGAAGGTAAATGAAATCCTGCCAAGGCTTTTGGTCTATTTAATTAAAGCTGGAGCAACTTAGCGGGATTGAATTAAATTTTTGGCAGGAGTAAACCAATACACTGGGAAGGTGGTGGTGGTGGTGGTGGGAGTGGATGGGGCCGGGGCGGGGTGCAGTAGACTATTCATGAAAGATAAGCAGGGAGACTACGTCGTCTTTGAAAACATAACTTTGTCTTCCAAACCAACTAAGAATGTCTTTGTGTCCTCTGTTGGCTGTGCCATTTCATTCAGCAAAGGAGATAACAAGACAATTAAAAAAGTTCACAACACTGGATTTTCCAAGTTAGCTTTGGTTGCTCTGCTGGTCTCGGTTGAGGTTGATCTACATGCATAAGGTCTCCTTAGATTAGGGGAGTCCGTAGCGTTTTCTCAGACCAGGGTCGGGATCACACAGAAACTTTTTATGGAAAGCGGGCCATTTTGTTTCCTCGGTCTTTATTCAGCTGCCGATGCCGGGCTGCGATGCTTCCCCGTAAGCTCTTTAAGTCTCGAGGGGGAACCGATTCCAGCCCAGAGACGTCTGTGGATGGCCTTCAATCCATGCTAAATATTCCAAAGGATAGGAATATTTTAGGAAGTCCTTCTCAACCCTCATCCTCGCTGACACATATGTTTTTAACTCAACCCTCGTGTTGCCTTCACGTCAAAATCGAACATCAACATTTTTGTCGATGTTTTTTTTTAAAATTTTTTTTTGAGTTTTTGTCCCTTTTTTCAACACTTCGGACGTTTTTTTTCAATGTTGGTCATTACTTTTAACACTACGTAACACTAACTTATTACCTTTAGTTTTGCAGTTATTTGGGGAATTTATGGTCCATAAACCTCATTTATAGGAAATGTTTGAGTTAGAAAAGAGAAATTAGGAATTATTTAGGCTAAAATGAAAGGAATGGATGTTGATGGATAATCACAGACTGGAATATGTCAACTTTTACTCAATACTATTGAAAAAAAAAAACTTCAATTTGTTTTCAAATGCTATAAAATTGAATAAGACGCCCACAAATTAATAAAAGTAGAGATTTGTAATTGGCAAAGAGCGATGTGTGGAATCAATCATGTTATTTTGGGGAAATAAAAAGGACATTGATATAGGACAACATGAGGACAACATGAGGACAACATGAGGACAACATGAGGACAACATGAGGATTAAGAAAAGGGTGAGCAGTTGATTATTTGATTGTATGAGTTGATTATTTTGTGTTTGTTCAGTTGTTAATTGTGAGTTGAAAAACCCATCCTGTATGTTACTCTACACCCATCACTTAGTTTTACCCCGCTTTATGTAAAGTTATTATAAGTTCCCCCCGAAGCGCTCTGCTCTATAAGTCAGGAACTTTTTTATAAGAAGGATAAATAGCTTTTTTATCCCTGAGGTTATTCCCAGTTGAATTATTCTTATCATTAATTCAAAAGTATTCCATTTGTATTTTTATGGAATAAAATAAATACACTTGTGTTCTTGTTTGAGAGCATTTTCATTGAATTTCTAAATGTGGATTTATTTATTTCCAATAAATTAAGATTGCACGGCATTAAGGCGCACTTTCTATTGAATGTTCATAAAAAGAGTTGACCTTATGACTAATGTTAGAAACATTTGCAGTGTGTTCAATAATAAGAATAATATGAATGTTCAGCTTTTAAACTCTGGGTGGCGGTGTTGATGCAATCACACGTAACCAGGCAACACATCGGGATCCTAGTCTTCCTGTTCTCTCCACAGTTTACATGCCAATCCCTCTTTAACCCTCATGTTGTCCTCATGTTGTCCTCGGGTCAAATTGACCCGTTTTCCTATTTCAATGTTCTTTTTAATTCCCCAAAATAACATGATTGATTCCACCCAACGCTCTTTGGCAAGTACACATCACTACTTTCATTAATTTTGGGGTTTCTTCTTCAATTTTATAGCATTTGAAAAACAATTTGAAGTGTTTTTGAAATAGTGTTGAGTAAAAGTTGACATATTCTAGTCTGTGGTTATCCATCAACATACATTCCTTTAATTTTAGTCTAAATAATTCCTAATTTCTGTTTTCCTTACTCAAACATTAAGTATAATTTACCATAAATGAGCATAATTACTGACAATAAATTCCAAAAATCACTATAAAACTAAAGTAATAAGTTAGTGTCACAAAGACATTACAAGGGTTAAACCACAGCACTGACGATTTGACTATGTCTGAAATATAATAATAATAATTAAATTATGAATCCCTGTATGTTGTGTGTCAATGTCTGCTTCACAACCATCACTATCCATCTTTCCATGCATACACATTTTCCTATTGATGTATTCAACAACAATATATAGGCCTAGTTTATATTTAACAATATGGAATTTAGGATTGACTTGAACTCAAATGTAATAATATTACAAACACAATACACAATCATTTTAAAATTGCCAAAATAAAAGGTTTACTTTGCAAGTTTACCACATTTGTTAAAAAAATAAAACATTAAATTAATGTTAATTATATATTTAAAACTTAAATGCAATAATATTAAAAACCTGAATATATCTGGCCTTTCTGAATTATAGACATGATGGGCTATATGAAATGTTATTAAATCTTATCTATTTTTTAAATTATGATGATTTAACAATTAATATTTTTAACATTATTATTTTTGCTATAACACATTTGTAGTTGGTAATAATAATGAATATGTGTCTGACTATATCCAAATAAATTGCGCCAGTGTTTTTGAATTTTATTTGAATAATAAAAATAGTCATGAAGAGATAAAATAATCCCGGATGGGTATTGAATTAATGGTTCACATGCAGCAGTGCATGCATGTTCTAATAACTGTTAAACTATATCATATAGTGGAAAATAACAACAGAACGTGTCATATAACCGTTATTAAAATTAATTTAATTTTGTGAAAACACATACATAGAAGAATGTATGTGGATATGGCGTTTAAAAAGATGCTAATATGCTAACTTACTAATAACTCTGCTTTACTGCTGCTATATATAACATGTCTGAGCTCATTCAATGTGTCCTCTGTGCACCTTGCGTGCATTATTGGGGGGTAGATTAATTTTAATAAAGCAGGCTCATTTGTTGCATGTATTTGGAGGTTTTGAGGCTACGTTGCGTACTTACTGTACACTGTACGGCCTTGCTGTTTGGATTCTGCTGTGTGTGTGTGTGTGTGTGTGGGGGGGGGGGGGGGGGGAGAGGTCTTAGGTACAGTGCTGTTGGATTAGAGCTTCAGAGGAGCAGGAGAGAATTTATGCCCTATTCTAACATCTCTGCTTTGCATTACACTTATTCTATCACTATGCAGCCATTATAACATAGCGTGGCAGAGAGATCTCTTCTTGCAGGATTAATATCATTTCTTCAACATCTTTCATTTCTCTACTAGCTCGAGCCAATATTGAGCCTGTATGGAACTCATTACAGTGTGTGTGTGTGTGTGTGTGTGTGTGTGGGGCGGGGGGGCTTTCTCAGTGCCTGGCCGTTTTGTTCCATCTGTGTTGTAGTCACCTGAACATGAGCTGAAGTCAGCCAGTCAAGTGACCTGGAATCAATACAGTGGAAACTCAGTGGAGGCAAATGAATCCGCCTGGCTCATTTAACCCATGCGCGTCCTGCTGCTTAGCGACAGCGGTGCGGCATGGAAGGAGATTGGCATGTTTGTTAACAAAAAATTACTCTAGATTCTTGTTTCTCGTCCAGCTTTAGTGACGCCATACTTTCTACCCATGAGACATCTCTCTCCAGACACAGCCACCCTTTTCTTGTGTACTGTAAATCCTTATGAGCACATCTGAAAAGCTTTTTTTCTGTTCCCCTGTCTGTCACTTTCTTTGTACAAACAAGCAATTTGACATTTTTGTGTACATTGGACATTTTTTTAATCATGCTTTCTGTCTCTGTATTTCAAACAAAGCATATCTACAATTTCTTAAGCTGCTTCAGCTTATGCCCTATGGCATATGTCTCCATAACTGTTATATAAAAACCAGCCTGGGTTTTATTCTTTGCCCATCATAACTCGGTTAAGAAAACGATGGGGTTTTACTAGGAGCTTCTGGATGGGACAGGAAATCGCTTTCATACTCCTTTAAAAAATAAATAAGGCTATAGCTTGCATGATGCACAATAAAATCAGGTGTAGTCTTTATGCAAAGCATCACTAACAACTTGGATCTTAATCATATTAAAAACAGCAGAAAACTCATAAAAGTTGAATGTGTTATGATTACTAATACGCTTATTTATTTAACGTAAAGCATTTTTAGTGATGGCTGGAAAATTATTGCCAGTAATGTTGCTGCCATACATTGTGCCAACTCAAATTAACTTAGTGCAAACACAGCTCAATTCAAATCGTTTCGGAAAACATTAATTGTGACACGTCTTAAAGAACTTTGTGCCAACATCACATCAACTGATTATGGTTTCACGATGATTCATGAAGAGGAAGGAAAGTTTTTGCATTCTGGAGTTACATTTCCCTTCAGGTTTGATTCTTGGCTCTGTAATTGGAAAATAACTAGTGTTCAGGTCTACCTAATTGACAACGTGTTCAGTCCCATGATTCCGTCTTTGGGCTGCATGCATGATGGTTAGCTGGTTTGAGTTTGCAAAAATGTAAATGAATCCAAAAACTGTATATGTACAGTATATTTCTAAAGCACCTCCGGCTGGACTGATGCAAGTGAAATTAACTTCATCATGCATACATTTCCTTCAGCATAAGAATCAATGCAGCGGTTACTTATTATGATTATACTGATTATGCATTCACTGTAAAGATTTCAAATCATGTTCATGTTATGAAGATAGATATAACATGTAATGGTCCACTTAAGTAAAAGTATGCAGTTTTTTCTTTTAACAATTTTTTAAAAATTGTATCTTGCCAAGTCATGTGGTTGCAAACTCAGCTACTATACAACAATACATACATGCATAGGACAATACATATACATGCATACATACATACATACATACATACATAAACACCTGGACTTGCACTGACACTTTTGATTGAGAATTCATGGTTAATTTCCTTTTCCAGACGAATGTTGCTCTTATTGTTATTATTGTTATCTCTATACTGTCTTTTTTACTATATTTCTAGCTAAAACGGATGCTGGAAATTGCAATTTCCTTGCCGGAGCCATCCCAAAAGGATTAATAAAGAGAAGTCTAAGTCTACTATGCAGTCTATAATAGTCAATTATAGAATGAATTGTGACTTCTTTTAATATTTTTCAGACTTTACTCTAACACCAGGCTGCACTATTGTTTTATCAGTCTGTGGTATTTTACAGCAAAAATAAGAGAGCTATAACTATGACCAGGTACTATAGTTTGTAGTAATGGCCTTCAGTCTGCAGCCTATGTCTCACAGTATTTTCTTTATTAGCATAACTGACTTATGACAGGATCATTTCCAAACCCTATAAATCAATCAAATATTAAATGATAAATCTCATGATTTTTATTCCCTGTGCCTGAGCGTCTGTTAAAATACACACAGCTGACAAATAAGTAAACGGTATTATTCTGATTTACTATTGCATAAATCCTAGTATAGTATCAATGTTGAACTAGTTTCAATTCTTTGACACCTTAGTACCTATTTAGTATGGAATTACACATACTGTGGCTATAGTATGAGTGATGGTGTTAATATTTTGCATACTCAATTACTAATGTCTAAATTAGTTGTTATTAGCACTAGGCTAACAATATAGACCAAATAAGTTATATCAATCAAGAATTTAAACGTCATAACACACAGAAAACTACTAATAATCGTATTTTATCAGAGTTTATAAGTGTAATACAGAATTGGAATATTTGCACAATATCATTTTTCTTATAGTGAGGTAATAATAATAATAATGCTAATAATAATAGCCTTTAGGCCTACATCAATTTCCCCCAAAACAAAACAAAACATAATTCGGCCTTAAGGATTAGTCTAAAACTTTATAAAAGGTAATTATACTAAAAATTTAAGAGGTGCAAACGGTAAGGAAAATGTTAAACCTACTTGTATTGCTCTCCGTGTTCGTCACCTGTTCCAGCGCAAAAAGTCACTAAATGGCGCATATGGGCCTTAGTGAACGCACCAGACGCGTTTAGGCTTTGTCTGACAAAAGAATAACCAGTATTTCCATTTCGAGCGGCGTGGCTGTGAGTAGGTAGAAGTTGCTCCGTCTTTCATAAGTGACCCACATGGTCCCAAAACACTTAATTATCGCTAGGTAAGGCAGTGTGGACTGTCCTCTTGTTGATTGACAGCGGGGTCATTTGAAGTGACTTTGAAGGGGTTGCATGATCCTCTTGGCGAACGGGTGCATCGATTATTTAAATATGATGAACCCTCCATCATCAATAATACGCATATAGTTCTTGGTTCTATATTATAGAAGACCGGCTTGATTAATGTAGCGCTGAAATGCGTGTCCGTGTTTCTGTGTTGCACCGCTCTCCCCTCTGTCTGGTTTTTTTTTGGTTTCGCCCAAACTTGGTTCAGATTTGAGTTGGTTTTCTCTGCTATCTGGGATCGCTCTATCGGAGGTGAAGGACCGACTGTCCCCTCTCTGCTTGGGCTGTCAATGGCTTTCGGGACATATTTAATTTGAATGTCTGGGCGATATAAGTGACCAATAATGGATATTCTATGGATATTATGGACCATACCGGCCGTAATAGCTGTTGAAGGTAAGCTAACGTTAATGTTTTCATCCCAATGGTTAAAGCAGCATCTTTTTGCCGGGGGACCCCGGCTTTGGGTTTGAGACAAAGCGCGTGCATGCACGTTGTTCGTTTTAATTAGAGAATTATAACAGAGAATTAACCACTTTTTTTTCTCTTATCTTCATTGTGTTATAACATGGCGTTAACACTGCTTAGAGTCAGCTCCAAACAGCAGTCAAGGGGATGACAGTGGGCTTCAAAAACATGCTCGCGCATCCCCGAACGTACACGAGTGCTGTTTAGCGTAAATAGCGTTAATTGGGGAACACAATTAGCAAACCAGCTACGAAAACGTTAGCTAAGCTACATGTCTGTCAGCTCGGTCGCATGTCGTGTGTTCGCGGAGGTGTGTCACCGGTTTCGTCTCAGTTGGTGACACAAAACGTGAAAGGCAAACGTCTCCTTAACATTTTTCAGCATGTCCACCAAGACTAAATGCGTATATTCACACAATGACAAGCCCCAGAGTTCAACTTAGAAGAGGTTCCGGCTGGTCATTACGTAGTTATTTCTACGCAATAACCCTAACACTTGGCTAAGCAGCAAAGGGCAGCAGCAGCATGGCTCAACGGACAATGAAACAGGTTGAATGGTGATAATAATCTCTATAGCCTATAGGCTGTGTTTAACGTGTTTACAGCAGTAGGTACATTAGTGATGCTCAAACTATTCTTGCCATGCTTATTGTTACAGTACTTAAATATATAAGACCTCATGACTACATTATTCTGACATTTGCCTTTAATGTCTAGCTCGATTATGAAAGCTAGGTCTACGTTTCTTTTAATTTGGGAGGTGCTACCTGCACATTATAATTCAAAGTACAGGAAGTATAATTTGCAGGTGATTTTATGGAGCTGCACCCTCCCTGCGAAAGGACAGGAGACATTCACCACAGAAGAATGGAAAGCCCAGTCCTACATTTATTTGGACTATTTTTAGGATGCTGTCAGAAAACAAACATGTCTTCTTCCTTTGGTCAGTTTAACTAAACCTCATAATTACAGGTGGAGCTAAGTAACTATGCAGACACTCAACTGAATGTGACCGCTGGATAAAACAACAACAGGAAGAGAAACATTGTGCTTGTTGACTGTAAAATCAGTTGTAGGCCTACATGTGTAACGACATCCTACATTTGTATTGCACAGGTCTAAGGACCTGTCCGGTCCCCTTGAGGGACTAACGTCAACTTCTACTGACTACTGCTGTGTTGTTTTCATCCTATATATCCAAAACCTAGCAAAACCATAGTGGATGCTTACTTTGGGCTTAATTTCCAATTGGAAGCCTTAAAATACGTGTCATATGACTTTAAAATGGGCCTCGGCTTTTCCATTTAATTTAGGGTTTTAATCACTAGATATTGTTGCAGGACAAACCTATAATTTTTAGGAAATCATACTGCATGTACAATAAAACCACAGGAAAGGATGTACAACATACATTTCATACAATCCATAAATTGTATTTTTTTATTTGATCATAATAAAATATTTGGGTAATGTATATTTTATCTGACGCATCTCCGAACAAGCAATTTGCAATTTAAAAAATAACTTGTGCCGTTGTAATATTAACACATCTTCATTTTTATAGTCTATAAACAAATCAGATGTGTTAAGATTACAACGGCAAACACAAAGTTATTCTGGAATGTCCCATCTTAGTTTTTTAAAACAAAAACTACATTTTTAATATTTTCACTAAATACTGTAGATGCATGTCAAATATATTCAGGAAAACACACCACAAAACTCACAATAAGTAACAGTTTACCCCATACATCGTGCATACATAATATTCAATGGGATCTTCTTATTTTAAAATTCTGATATCATCATTGTTTAATTGCTATTTTTAAATTTTTTTTTCATGTTATCTTTGCTATAAGGGAAGCTCAGGATGTGAAACGGGCCATTAATAACAAGAGATTCCCACTACACAGTCTTCCACTTCCCCTTGATTATTATTCCCAGTAAAACACAAACATGGCCACAGATACTGTTTGTCATTATGTAAAGTCTGCTGTGAAGTATTTGTGGAAGCTGAGAGCATACTGTGCCTCAAATACAGATCGCCGCAGTTCCTTAAAATAGCTATTTCAGTATATATCGAAGATACTTCTTGCTCGATTAAGAAGCTGCTGTTGATATTTAGTGCTACACTCGTATAGAGTACCTTTTGGACCTGTTTTAATACACTTTTATGACTCGTAAAATAAGAGCTAGTCCCGTCGCCAGCCCAATGCAGCCCCCCTCCATTTTGCCCTGTGAATCAGCCTAGCCGACTGGCCAATGACGTTGCGAGGATGGCTTACGTATGAGAAATAAAGGGTTGAAAAAGAGGTCACTTCAGCTCTAATCCGATAAAAACAAGCGACATCCATGCAACAGAAAGGAAGCCTCGAGTGGATTGTTTTGACACGTTTGGTGCCAGGACGCTACATTTTTGTTTAATAGAGAGGGACATCTTCGCATTGTCCTTTTTTTTTTTTTTTTTTTTTTAGTGCCAAACATAACCTGCTTAATTAAAATCGCGAGGAAATGGCAGTGCGTTATTCGTTGTTTCCCGAAGCACGATACAGTAGCCTATGCTGTAGGGAGGAAAGGTTTGGTTAAAACCTTAACTATAGATTTATTATATAAATCAAGTGGAGGAAGAATGCAATCTTAACTCTCACATCATAATTCAGAATACCGAATTTCTCTAAAACAATCATATGAAACAAGACTACTACTTGTTATGCAAATAAATCAATAAATCAGGCCGGGGCCGTACTGGAGAGGATTAGAGGATTAAAACCGGAGCCAAACGGCGCTCTGCCCCACGTATCCATCTTGCGAATAGTGTCAACACTGCACACCATGTCAAGTTTGAAAAACTGTAAACTGGCCTTAAAATGCTAACGTTTGCATTTAGCCTACATGAGCTTTCCCTTCAGCATCGCATCTCTAGTCAAACCACTCTCGGTTTAAAACAAAGCCCGCCATGTTGGACAACTATAAATGCCTGCCATTCATCAGTTGCATTCAACCACTGTTCAAAGGCATTTCTTTTACTATGTGGAATGTGAAACAACTCTAACTTGTTGATTAGTGTTAATGTAATCGGCCATTGATGTCAGTTCTTATTGGTTTAGTTAACGGGGACAGACATGCTCTTTTCAGAAATTAATAGACGTAGTCCTGCCAAGGAAATTAGCCTAGCTATGTTCAACATGTCTATGAAAACATACTGTGGATTTATCCCTTCATTAGTTTGCCCATTCATTGTCATCAGTGCTCGCTTGACAGCCATGCTAACAGCTCTCAACTAATTCTGTTGAGTGGATATTCTCAGATTCATCCCCGGCCATAAAATGGAAGTAGCCTGCATTGTTGGGAGGAGATGAAATTTACTAGACGGATCATTTGGCTTTTTTTTAATTCCCCCCCCTCCCTTCTGTTGTGGTATTACAGTTTTTACTGTGCAAACACAGCAAATGTTTTCTGGGCGGATTTGTGTTGCTATGATGCAATAACAACCTCCCCCAGACTTGTTTGCAAGTTGTCGTTGGGGTCAGCAGGATGATAGATGACTTTGATACAACATTTTTTGTTCTCTTTTTCTTTGAAGGAAACATAATGGGACAGAAAGCACAGTAGAGAATGGTGAAGTGGGGTAGAATGAGATCACAGCATGGAGTCTTTAAAAAATCTCTAGCAGATTTGATTGCATTTCAACATGAGCCGCATTCCTCCGGTGCTCTGCTATGCACTGGAGCCCACTCAGTTTAACGTTGGCTAACACTGGCAAAGTTGATGTTTCAAATTTCTCAGTTTAAACAAAAATAATGTAATTCATTTAATCACATATGTTACTTTTGTATTTTGTATATCCTTTTCAGTCCCATCTTCTCACAAAATATAAGCCAGTCTGACAGATCAAGGCACAGTATGATTGTTAATGTTTTGAGAATCCTGCCAAGTTTGGTAAAGATGCTTTCATATGGAAATCCAGTTGCTGTTTTTGACCGGAATTGTTTTGTAAGGAATAGATGTGTGAGTGTAAGATGGAAGCGCTAAGAGTAACAAAAGACAGATGGAGGCGGGCTCCAAAATGGGATTAGATAAAGGTAAAATGAGCGACCGTATACAATCCAGTGTTTTCTCAGTGCATCCAATGAGCAGATGCAGGGAGCTGGCCTGCACGCCAACCGCCACAGTAGGCTTTCACAAAGAATCTGTCTCTATTCAAGCCTTAATCCATGCTGCCGAGGGCCCGGGCATTGTCACTTTGCATGCAAAATTTCAATTAGTGCTGGTACCAGTTGTTTCACTTGAAGGGGGGTGTCACATTTCCGAGACATCTATGGCTACCTTTAGGGTGAGATTAAGGAAGAAGTGTCACCGCTTTGCTTAAGCAACTTTTGGATTGCATGAGGGTACTGACACTGGTACTGAGCTGCTTTGCTTTATCAGGGGCACTGTATGTATTAGACCTAGCCCTTGGTGGATTTAGAGGTCTGAATATTCTGTAATACACAACGTTTCTTATTTAAAAGTGAAGTTAATTCCTTTTAAACCGGCTTTGTATAAACCTCCATGTGGGATTCCAGTGTCTCCAAAATAGTTGCATATGTTGCTCCTGGCTCCAGCTTGTTCAACAAATTCAACGAAGGACTCGGCTCAAGACACGATGGACTGTTGAACACTGTTTCCATGCTTTCAGCTGTTTAACTCTGACGGCTGCGGTTCACTGTCATGAGCCAACTCTTCATTCCCTCCTGCCTTGTTCCAATCCACACATATTTGCCCTCTGGAGGTGATGCTAGAATGGTTGCATTTTAGCTCGTGGAATGTTTGACAAAATAAAAGTTTCAAAATAAATTCAATAGTGGAATCAAAACGATATTAAAGTGGCACTAATATAGCTTCAGGATGTAACTTGTATGAGCCTGGAAAGGCTTAAATTAGACAAGCCATGCTGGTACTTCTAGAGTGTGCTGCTCTTCAATCTTGACATCATTAAGCGTCACTAACACTAAGCGAGGTGAAAATAACAACATGCTGACCAAAAAGGTCTAATTAACCGCAGATATGTTAATACAACAGGCAAATATGGGCTGTTGCTACCATGTCCCGATGCTTACTGACAAATGTACACATTTGTACACCATTCAGGAGAACTTGACTTGGGTTCTGGCTCGTGCTACAGCATAATTCCCACAGATCTACATGCTTGGTTTACGTCTCATATTTGAGTCAACTTTGCTTACATTCACTTCCATGAGTGCACTACAGAGTTATGAGTGGACGGATCAGTTTACTGAATTTAACTACCACACTGGGAAGTACTTAAAAACACAGTATAACACAGTAGAACCTTCCGATTGTACCTAGTGGCTTAACACTTAATATTACCACAGTATACAGTACATACTTTATCCCTCTTGGTTTTCACATGCCCTATATCACTAATTTCCACATGCTGTAGATCTCCTGCATTTAGAGTGACTTTTGCTTCACTTTTGCTATTTAAGAGTTTTTAAAGAAACAACAGGTGTTTAATCTTCCGTCTCTTTGGTCTGTAATCAGGCCTGTTTAGTTTGTGGAGACCAGCTGGTTAGAAATGGCTGCTACTTGATGCTATCAGAGAATGAAAATATTGTCAGAGTGGTGCAACAGGTGCTTTAAATCTGTCTTATCAGTGCACAAAATCAACAGAAAACTCATTTGGCTCATTTGTTTCATTCATATAAAATGCTTTAGACTCCCTAGGTGTTTTTAGCCTTTATAAAGACTCAATTGAAGGTACATTCTCTATAGTCAATACTAATGATTTTGTCATGAAGTATTGTGTATTTCTTTGTATATAGTATAGGGCTGCAACTAACAGCTGTTGATTATTTTCTTGATTAATCGATTAGTTGTTTGGTCTATAAAATGTCAGAAAATTGTGAGCAATGTGGAGCAGCGTCCCAAATGTCCAGGACGACGTCCTCAAATGTCTTGTTTTGTCCACTACTCAAAGATATTCCGTTTATTGTCTCAGAGGAGAGAAGAGACTAGAACATATTCACAATGAGCTGGAATCAAATCATTTTTACTTTTGTCTAAAAAATACATTACTCAAACTGTTTACTCAATTATCAAAACAGTTGGCGATTAATTTAAAAGTTGACAACTATTTGATTAATTAATTAATCTTTGCGGCTCTAATACAGTATGTGTTACAATGTGTTGATTTTCAATTGATTGATAGATAGTCAAGTAGCAACATAGTATTGTTGATAGATAAAAGCACAGGACCTGGAATGAAGAGGAATCACACCGTACTGAGACACTTGCTTGAATGCACAATTTATTTGTTTATTCAAAACAAATAGTCTTAAGAAGAGCTGTGAATTATATTGTCATAAGCACAGACATTATTATGGGGAATGAGGAAATCTATCACAAGTGCATACATGTATCTCTGACAGGGTATCATCATCTAAAGGCTTATTAAATCTTAAACACACAAAGCTAAAAAGCTGGATCTGACCCGCTCTCACTTTCTATTAGGTTGGTCGTTTCCAACAAAAGCATGTGTAAGTTAAATGTTAACGCAAGTCTTACAGTTTGATGTAAAAGTTGTCATTTACTTTTTAAGTTAACTGCTAGTCCCAGAGAAATACACTCATTGACTTTGAAACGCTTTCCTTTTCCATCCATGTATAAGCTAAAATAAATTAAAGTTTTTCTCTTAATACTTGTAAATACTTTAACCCTCAAAGTTGACCCGTTTTCAAAATTTTTGAAAATATGTGTTAATATAAAATAACTCCATGGTTGGTTCCATACACAAAACAGGCTGTGATTATCTATGAACATAGGTTTCACTGATCCCATTACCCCACTATCAGCCATAATAATTCATAATTTCTCTTTTTTTTTTAAATTGAAAATTAGGTATAATTTAATATGAATGAGGTTTATTGACTATACAGTCCATAAATAAGTGTTAAACTAGTGGTCATTATTTGTAATTATGTTGGCTAAGAAAATATTACACAGAATTGTGCAATAACTTGTACTTTATGCATTAAGAACGGGCAAAACAGACAGAGGACAACACAAGAGTTAACCATGTGTTTTATTAAAGTTAGAAACAAATCAAATATACATGTGTATGTATCTATGTATGAATGTATATGTATGTATATATGTGTATATGTATATGCATGTGTACATATATATATAATTTACATACATACTTGTGTATATATTATTTATATTTGCAGAATAAGTGATCCAAAGGCAGTGCATGCATATTGATGAACATTTGTAAGAGTCTTTGTCATGCACAACCCGATCTCTGTTCATTTAGTTGTATGCCTATATATTGCATGTTGATATGAAATCCTGCTGCTGAGTAGTTAGTAAAACACTGGTGGTACTGTGTGCTATGAATGGTGAAAAGAAGAATTGTGTAGAAATGTATTATTTAGTGAGGATCAGGTGAATTAGGGGTGTTGAGATTTGTTTTTCTTGCAGTGCTTCAAGGATAGGTGTGCCGTTTGATTGGATGGCTATAATTGTTTCAGTCTGTAGCTGGAAAAAAAAGGCAAAGACTATGACTAATACTATTATAAGAGTGGTATAGTGGTGTATAAATATATATATAGCAAACCTAATTCTAATAGTTTAGAACAGCAAAGATAACTTGGAGAAGGTTGTTTTTTTTCTTTTTCCCAGGATAACAGAAAGCACATTTCATGGATTTCTATAATCAAGTTTGAAGACAGATGTTATAAATTAACGCAACTCTACAATTGAATTGGAGTTCAGCAGGCCTACTAAATAAAGTTTTCTTGCTGACTAGAAGGGAAAAAACTTGCTTTACCTCCATATAACCTCGCTGATATTTCACCAAGGAATCTAGATCAAGGATGTTCTTATATCCTGCTATCTTAATTAGCGTGTTAATTGGCAATATGCAGTCTCTTGGTCAGTCATATGTTTTAGGAAGAGCCTGATTCATCCTAACCCATAGGGACTGGAAATCATAAGGGGCTGTGAATTGTATTTTCAGATATTATTCATAACAGAAAACGTGTAAGCCATCAAAATGGCACCGCAATATCGAGGCCTAATTTGCCATATGAATTCTTTGTGCAGTCTCCCTAATTGGACCGAAGTCTTACCCATTATGTGGAATCAGTGTGTTTTATGTCTTTGTCACCTTGTTTCCTCTTTTTTACCCTGGCAGTAAAATTGTCGTTCAAGTCTGGAAACAATAACTGATCGGATACGAACTGATCAATGTTCCTGCCACATCCTTCATGTGAATGTTGGGTCATATGCATATCACAGTAGGGTGACTACGCTTAGAATATTCATCCCAATAATGGCTGCTACTGAGCTAGGAGGACGCGGGGAGAAAGAGAGACGGCAGCCGGAGGAGGAGGAGGGAGAGTGTACCCTGAGAGAGGTCAGACCTCGTTTCAGAGACCCCCCATCCACACGCACCCCAGGTACTGTGACACTGCCTTTATGTGCGTGCCCACAGAACACAAACCCACCGGATTAGTGTCTGGCTCTCAATGTCCCCGGGAGCAGAGCCCATTGGCCGAGACAAAGCAGGCCTGATTGCGTTGTCATCTGCATCACAAAGAGAAGCCTTTTCTACCTGAACTAGTGCCTGTGAGCCGCGCTGCACATCACATATCAGCGACTCTGGACACACGTGACATCTGCCTTTTGTTTTTTTGTCTATCTCTGCCCCCCCCTTCTTCCATTCTTTCTCTCTGAGCCACACCGTCTGTCCACCATGGCCCATATCCACAGCGGGACCCCCTCCCCCTCCCTCTCGTCAGTTAGAAACTACAGCTTCTTAGTCTGCTTCAGCACTGGCCGTTTTCTGTTTTTTTGCCGGTAGTTATGTGCTCAGCTTGGTGTGCATCATCTCTCGCTACAAAGAGCCACCAACACATTTGTCGTCTTTCTTCTTTTCCCCCCTCTGGCTCTGGCTGGCTAGCTGTATCTCAGCTCAGCCAACATGCAGGCACATCAGGATAAAGAAAAAAAAAGAAAAGAGGCCCGGTCTCCCCTGCTGTCACACCGTAACACATCTATCGGTCTCACTCGGACAGCGAGAACAGCCCAGCTGAGGTGCTGCCAGCAAGCAGACATGTTTTGTCTGATTAGTGTTCTGGGCAGGCAGACTCTCGTATGACTGATGACTGATGTCTCGTGTTGATGGGGCAAGCAGGTCCTGCAGCCATATCAGAGATACATCAAGCTTCCCTATTCAGGTTATCTTCTTATGCTTTTGTACATGAGTTTACCATAATCCTTATGTTGGCTTTAAATGTGTTTTAGGACTGCATCATCATCAAACCAACTATTTTTTTTAAAGTACCCTTCTTCCTTTCATATTTCATGCCCTGAACGTGCACTACTCTTTATCCTGTGGAATAAAATTTTCATTTTTGGGGGAAACAAAGATGTTCGAACTATATCAGGCATGATAACTGAAGCTGAAAGGTACACTTGCTGTCTCCCATTTAAGATGCTCTATGAATAAATTCAGTTGATTAAGCAGGGTATGACATTTTAAAAAGCACAGGGAGGGGTGGAAGGGGGGAGAAGTACTTTTTGTGTCCTAAAGTGTGATATTGGTTTCTCTTCACACATAATTGCATTAGCTCAGAGAATAGGGATTTAACACAAGGCAATTAACGGATTTGGCCTTTGGCTGTGACTTGTCTGGTTTTAAAGAGCTGGTGCTCATCATGTGTTTACATAGTTTCATTTAGAAATCACATCAGATGCAGAAGCTTGTAAACCTGCCAATGGGAGACCCTATAACATACTGTATGTAGGTGCAAGAAATGAATTAATTTAACATGGGTGGGTGCAAAGCATAAAACAACCATTGCTGTAAGATATCAACCAGTTCATCAGAAATATGTCTAATAAAGAGGATGGAGGGGTCCGAGGGGAGGAATCTCAAAGATAACAGCAGTAGGGGTGGTAGTAAAGTGAACATACTTCGCCTGTAGTCCAGTTACCAAGGTTGTCAACAGCAAGGGTGTCACTTGTATTTCAACTTGAGGGTAGATATCTACTGGGAACTGCTTTAGACACTACAACTATACTCCTTACCGTAGTACAAAGTGTTTCTTTATGGGATTCTTTCCATGTGTGTCGTACCCTGACCTGAACAGAGAAATGTTAGCTGATCTAAGTAGTTAGATATTTATGCAGTCATCAGCAAAAAAGGGAATGTTTGTTAGTTTATTTTTAATTGATGATTTATTAAAGTGGTGGGTCCCTGAACATGTGGGCAGACTATTCTCTTCTTTAAAATTTTGAATTAAGGATTGTGAATTAAGATTTGATTTCAATTATTACTAAAATCGTATTTTTCAAAAATATTTATTAGAACCTGAGGACATTACGCCATTTTATCATTCCTTTTATTATTAATCTAAAACAGTCAACAATGTTACAAAAGAAAAAAAGTAAAACCGCAAAAGAAAAAAAAGAAAAAATCAATATTTACTAAAAACCACAGAAAAATATAAATTAAAAATTAAAATTAAAAATTAAAGAGATTAGTTTGAGAAGGAGCAGGCGGAGGCATATAGTTTATTTGGTCCTTCCCCTACTTCGCCATATTATTAACATATAGAAATACAAATACAACATACACTCTTCCAGGTCTTACAATAACTTACAACAATGTACAACAATACCTTTTACATTACAATTTCATTTGTATGTTTCACTCTATTCACAAAGACATACATAAACACAGCTAAATAGCAACATGTACAAAAATATATATTTATAAAAAAAATAGAAACCATACTAGAGAAATTTAACAACTAAAACTAATGCTAGTGCACCTACAGTATATATATTTATAACTTTTAAAGGTATATGCATATATATATATATATATATATATATATATATATATATATATATATATATATATATATATATATATATATATATATATATATATATATAAGAAGTCAAACATATATCATATTCATATTTAAGTTAACAATATAGGATGCTGCTCACAACTTTACTACCTTTACTTGTTCTGTTGGTTATGATAATATTGTACTCATGAAAATGAGTTCAGAGATCTTAGCAGTTACTTTGGTGAGTACAGTGTCACCCTAATCAGTGGAATTTATGGCCTGAGATATGCAAATAAAACCATCCTTCAACTGTCAGTTGTGTAATATTTTAGGACATCTCTTTAGTACTTGCAGGACTTTTTATTGTTACAAAGAGCTTAACATTTGAACCCTGAAGCTGATGTTTGCTGGGGGACCTTAAGATTAATGCTGTCCTAAAAAACTACTGAGGGAATTGATCATTTACAGTGCATGGCCAATAGCTGTTCTCAGCTTTAAGTAAACATAAAATAAATGAATAAATGAAAAATGTCAGGTAGCTAGCAACTGCTAGCTAACTGACTGGGAAAAGCCCCCCCAAAAAGAATGGCTCAGTTGTTGTTGTGTGACAAATCAAATATCAAATTATTAGAGGGGATACGTCTGTCCCTAAAGTGGCCAACATAGATCAACAGAGTTGCAGCAATGCTAAGCATGCCATAGATTTTACATCAAATGGAGCAAACACAGTGAACCTTACTGTGGTTTTACAGTGACGGCTTATTTTATTTCAAACGGGGGGGATCATTTGGAGTGATGAAATATAGTATTTGTATTTTATCTCTGACCTCATATCACAGCAATCAGTCTACCTTGGCTTACTGCTCCAACATCAATAACCTCGACTCAGCAAAGATTACACCCGGATGATTGTGTTTATAGAGCCCCATCAATTGGCACTTCATTGAAGCCGTTTCATATTCAGCAAAGCTGGTGATAAATGCAACGTTTGGGCAAAGAAAGCTTACCTACATTTACATAATCGCTTGTCTGAAAGTGGATATAGTGTGGGGAGCAATCAGCAGCATCTGCCACACTCACTTGTGAGAGCTCCTGTTAATGCAATATCATCTTGCCCCCCTCTTGCTCTAACCAACATTGGACCTTGTTATTTTATTCTAATTTCAAACCTGTTAAAGACTTCAAGCAGGGAACACGATCTCTAAAACACATGCCCACGACTCAAGAGCTTCCAAAGAAAGGCCAATACACGTCCTCCGGGGTCAATAAAACAATGTCTGGAATCACAATACAGCCATGAGGTAACATGGCCTAGAGAACAGGAGCCAGGTATATACAGAGATGGCAAAATGATGACTCTTTTCCATGCCTGACCTCTGGCAGGGCTTTTTTCGGGGAGAAATCACAATGGATCAATTGGGGGGGGGGGCTGTTGCTGGAAAATCCATAGTGAATCTCAGGAGACCTGTTGTGCCTGTGAAATCCATACAGAGATCCAGCTGAGACCATTAAATCCAACACGTGTCATATGATAGGATTAAACATGTAGAATATTATAATTCATACAGTCAAAATAGGTATTTCATCTGATAATACAAGCAGGCACATACGTCAATAAAGGCCGCACATATTGTCTCATATTTCAAGCACCTATCAATGCAAGCAATCCGTCATGTCTTTGACCGTCTGTTTTTGAAGATTTTATTCGGTCGGTATTTCATTTTAGTTTAGTTGTTAATACGAACTGGAGCAGCAGAGGAACTCTGCACTCCAGATAAGAAAGCAGGCGAAAAGCAGGCCAACAGCCATAGCTTTGGTACAAGTGAACATTTCTTTTTCCAACTAGCATCAGATCCTCACTTATCTCACACAAACAACCAGCGATGCACCAAATTCAGGATTTGGCTCCGGATTTGGCCAAACATTGTGCTTTTTAACGGAGTTTGTGCAGTTTGTGCCAAACTTTAAAATTCTTTTCCCACCGAAGCCTATGCTTGCCCTATTCCCTCGGCGTAATGATGCCGTTGTTGATTACGGGGAGGTGTTCACGTAGGTGGACCGTTCAATGGAGTAGGCTGTGAGAAAGGGAAAATGGAAGTCAGGAAACGTGATGGTTGGCAGGATCTTGAGATAGGATAAACAAAATCGTTTTTCCCACCTGGCATAAATTTGCCTTCTGAATCATGCACTGCTAGTGGATTTGGATTTGGCCAAACCCCAAAATTCTGGATTTGGTGCATCCCTACAAACAACAACTATTTATTAAGTCCAAGGTGACACCAAACTCATAGATATGTAGTTTATTGTCATATAGGACAGAGAAAAGCAGCACATCCTCACATAATTAAAGATAAAACAAGTTCATGTTTGACATTTTTGTTTTTAGTGATGCCTTCATTATTGAAAAAAGTTTCATATTAATCCCCTTTGTTGCTTGATTAATCCATTGACTATTAATTGACCAATAATTGGTTCAGCTCTATATATTGCTTAAGGAACTAATGTTTTGCAACTGCTTTCTAATTTTCGCTTTATCTGTATGGAAATCTATTTTAGGGTTGCCACTCACATTATAGCTTTTTAACTGAGCAAAACCTTTTAAGCCATTACATGGGCAAAAACAACGTTAGTACATTAAAGTATATTGCAAACATATGCCATTTTGTGGATGCCTTGATCCAAAGTGCCTTACAGTAGGGAACAAATACATTTGTGGCATGGGTGGCCTCAGCAGGCAAGGAAACCCAATTCTGGGTACAGTTACTCCCATGCTGTGCTCAGTGCTGTACCGCCCCCGCCTGATTACACCTCTTCTGAGCACTTTCCAATCTGCTTTCCTTTAGAAATGGTTTGACACTTTGTAGTGGTTAGGCAGGAACACTACATGCATGTGGTGCCTGTACGAGTTGACGGGGCTGCTCTTAGGAAGCCTGCCTGTTGGATTGATTAAAAACGCATGTTTCGGGTTAGCCGTCTGTCCTCGTGTGTGTGACGCCCTGGCAAGGGTGTGTATCTGGGGGTTACACCGCTCTCTGGGCCTGCCGTGGTGCTGAGAGATGGAACAGGTAGAGCTGGACCTCTGTTCTCGCACTCTGGCACTGACACAGCCTCTTACACTGCCACACACACACACACACATGCGCACACACACACACTCATACACAGATTTTGCTCCATACACATGCTAGCAAGCACACATGTCCTTGCACGGTGGCACAACCTTTTCCTGCTGCCAGCTCAGAGAAATACATGGAGAGAGATCATTTAAAGCCTTGCTCCAGATGTCCGTATGGCACAGTGAGTTTTACACAGCTTTAACACAAAGAGAAAGGCAATTGTTGTTTTTGACTTAGCTGTATTTTGCCTCAATGAGCAAAATGAAAAGTCTCCGGGTCATTTTAATTTGTGACTTAACTTTTCTTCCCACCATGAGAACCGGTAAAAACAGCACATTATTCACACAAAAAAGATTTCCTTTGATCTAAGTGCCTGCAGTAATATGTCCTATTTTTCTGAAATAGGAATTGAGACCCATAATAGTGTTTAGTGCTTTTCCTCCTCACAGACAGATTGTTGGCATTCGACGTATACTAATCTCTATTTCACAGATACTAGCATGCTCATTTTATGTCTCTCCTACACACAGACACACAGACACACACACACAGACACACACACACACACACACACACACACACACACACACACACACACACACACACACACACACATATATGTACACTATTTCAAACCAAACACCCGCAGCGTTGGGCCGTCAGGCTTTTTCGGAGTTAACATGGAAACCAGAGGCCCTGAAGCTGGATTAGTCATGAGGAGGTGTGAACACAAGGTCAGGGCAAATATGTCTTTTCAGCTAATGTTGTGTCATCATACTGATATTCTTTCTCATTCTTATACATGTTATAAGGCAGGTGATTTGAGGAGCATTAAGTTTCCTTTTGTTAATGTAGTCATTTTGGCACCTGGCAGCTTCTGAAACTTCTTTCTGGAAATTAGAGTGAAATTGCTGAAAATTCCTCATTTTCAGGTTCATGCTTTTGCTTTTGATTTCTACTTGAACACGTTTACATGCTTTAATTTTCAGAAAGACATTATTTTTTTCTCATACTGTCCGTCTAATTGCAGTGTACCTCTACCCTACCCTCTAACACTAACCCTCTGTCCACAATGCTCCATTTTATCGCCTGTCTCTGTAAGTCCCACGCCAAACACCATTCATGATGTACCCGCCCTCTAACAAAATTTCTGGAGGTAGTAAGCTGAATGCTCAGAACTCCACCAAAGCCACACTGGGATCGTTTGCAACGCGTCCTCTCCAGCCAAAGTGAATTTACGGTTTGTAATGTTTCACTGCACTCCAAACATTATTCAGAGGGTTTAATGATTCATGACTTTAAAAAACATGGATTTCAGCTTAAAATGACACCCAGAGTAACAACGAGGAAGACAGTTTGGGATGGATTTACTGTGTGTAGCGCTCCGACCACAATAGCACCCCCATACTGGCTTGACACATTCAAACAGATGCTAGACCATGTGCACTGATGCATTTACTGCCCCACTACTTCTGAGAGGTAGTCTTTGTCATTATTCTTTAACAATGGTCATCTAAGCAAGAAGGGAATCACATCAAACATTTTAGAAAGTGATCATTACAGCACTAACAAGCCAAAAGGAAACGCTAGTTAGTTCTCAAAGTTTTTGCCCTTTTAAAGGGTGGGACCACCAATTCACACAACCTAATTCTTCCTGTGACAAAAGAAGTGTGCTAAACTCTTACTCATTGTCACTTACACTCATGTTAGGTAGCTTGAGGTCACTTCTCAACGGCTCAGTCTCATAACCCCACATGCCCCATTTCAAAACGCCACATTTTCTGCCATCTTTACCTCCTTTTGTCCTGCCAAGCCTGTCCTATGAAAACAGCTTCAACTGCTTTTCTTTCTTGGTCCATCCACCACCTGTCATCCCCATGCTAATGTGAACCATTATCAACCCGAGAGCCCGGATAGAAACGCACCACTTTGTAGAAATACATTACCTGTCACTCTGTCTCTGGGCTTAGGACTTTACTGGTGCCAAATGATTTAAGGGGCCTGTTGCTAGGTTGTCAAGAGAGACATGATTGTGCCTGTGGCCATAAAGAAACATATGTGCTAAATCTTTTTCTTTTTTTGTGACGGCGTCAGACAGGCAATACCAGATGTGCGCACTGAATGGTGTTGTCGTTTTTTTCTCACTTGAGCGTGTGTCGGACGGCGTGTACAGCGGAGGAGGAGGAAGAGTTAAGTCCGTTTCACAGGGAGTGAGGAGGAGGTGAGAAGCAGCAGGTCTAATTGAAGTGTTTAATGGGCTGTTTGAAACCATCGTTCTATCTGACTTAGCGCGTGGAGAAGCTCTTCATCACTGAATTGAATCTGGTAAAACAGCTCTTGTTCAAAGACAAGCTATTGGCCAAGACAGTGGGGCTTTTGAATAACATTGCTTGATTAATAATGTCATGCTCGAGTATTTTGCAGCAGATGTGAAGTATTTATGGAGCTCTTGGTATAGACTGCAACAGTCCGTCTTTGTTTGGCTTTTCCTGCTTGAAACTTCTTTGTTGCTTTTCATCTCCATTCAAGCAGCTTTCTTTCCAAGCAAACATGTCCAAATCAACTTTATCTTAGAACTTGTATGTTCCTCTTAAAAAAATCAATCATGACATAATTTAATTAGCTTCCAACGAAGCCTTGTTTATAGATTCTGAAATCTAACGGTATTATCTTGGCAAAAGAAATGGACAGATCCTTTTTCTTGCGTTTCGGTGACACTGCATTGGAAACTACATTGAAAAAGTAATTATCTCTGTCACATTGGGTCATGTCTTCATGTGTTTTCACTAAAAACTGCCAAGTACATGGATAAATAACTTTTTTTTTCTGTTTTCCCAGCCTCAGTTGGCCTCAGCGCTGTCCTAACCACATCCCTCCCTTAGTAACATTCCTCCCTGCCTGGCTTTAGTCCCGGCTTAGTCCTTACCTTCCTCCCCAGCTCTATCTTTGTCCCTCCCACTGCAGCCACAGCCCAGATCGCTGCTCGACTCCCAGTTCCAACTACAAACATGCTTGGTGGGAAGGTTTTTGTGCACTACACACACACTTAAACATTTTAGTACAAGCCGTTTTACTAGGATCTTGTTCCGATGGCTGACGAGCAGCTCCTACTGGACCAGTTGGAGATCTGTGTCTTGGATCACGTAGTCTATATCCACAACGTTCCACCCTATGTAATTGCTCGGTTGCCACCGAGTATTCTACCGGATTTCACTTTTTTTGGCCGAATGTCCGTTACCTTCCGCTTTCTTTGTGTTGGCTTTTGCTGTTTGCGGTGCTGTGGAGGATGGTCTGGCAAAGGCTTTAGAGACTAGCTCACGGGTAACGGAAATCAGAGAAAAAACACTCTTTGTGCATTCAACCCAACAGCTTTTTCTAGCAATGTAGCTACCTCAGACTTGATTTGGGTGTAGGAGTGTGAGGGAAGCAGAGACTGGGGGAGCTGTAGAAACCCGGCTGGGTGACTGGGTGGGGCTATTCAGCATCATTGACACAGTGAATTGCTCCTCTGGGATGTCCTCTGGAGAAGGTGCAAGGTTGTGTCAGAAGCAAAGTGTGGTTGGGTTTAGTGAACAGACATTCATTATATCGAAGCTTTGCAGCTGCATCCCCCATTTTCCCAGTAACTGTGGCTGGCGCCGTCATGGAGGTCCATTGGGGGATTGGCTGTGTGCAAATCATGGCTAGATATGTAACAAGTGGGGGTATACCTAAAATGCATTGCTTTCGGATGTGTAATGTCCGTTCATTTGTGTAAGAAGACACAATAGTAAAGTAAATCTACGCAAGATAGCCACAGCACCACAACAGTACATGTGGTGTGAAATTCATAGTTGATGTTGTTCTTTAAACACTTTATCTAAAATGTCACACACATTGTTTTACAGACATGCACAGTAGGTGGAAAAAGCAAATGATGATTACCACTACAAGATGTTTGGCTTTGAACCATAATCACCCAGTCACAATTAAAACTCTTACTTACGCTGGCTAGACAGTGTTTTAACCTCAGTGTCCAGCAGAGGATTTGAGCTCTCATTTAGAGATAACAGTTTTTTTCCTTCTTTTTTTGGCACTATAATCAGTTTCAAATGAGAGACGGGCCTTTGGCAGACTTCTAATGGCGGCGGTTTGATTCAGCCCAAAAGCCTTGTGGAGTGGATGAATAGTCAGCGAGAGATCATTCATACAATCTCAACAGCAAGACCTACGTTGCAGTAGATGATCCCTGTTTGAATTTATGTTTTTCTTTTTTTGAGTACAAAGAGGATTCGTCTTTGTACATGCAAAACTGGCTTCAAAATTCATCATTTGAAATAAAAAGCATGACTTCCAAGATTAGTTTTGTGTTTTCTTTGACATACTTTTCTGTCATCAGCCAAACTGCTATCACTCATGAGGAGCTGCAGTAAAGGAAGTGACTTTTTTTCCTTTCAACATACAGCAAGGCTTGCATGTTGGGATCACCTTTCAAATAGAAAATAGCACCCACACCACGGGAGATATTTTCCATCTCCCTTTTCCCTTATGTATTCCTCCCTCCTCTTCATCTGTTTACCAAAAAGAAACAAAGTTGATAATTCATCTTGGAGTCGGCATTATATTCCTTTTTTAAAAGCAGGAGGTTAAGGAATAGAGTTGGTCAATCTTTTTTTTTATGTTGCAAACTAAAAAACATTAATACATATTACAACAATTTATTTTCCTCATCGATATGTTCAATAATTATTCACAATACTCTGTTCCTTTTTTATATTGCCAAGACCACATTAGAAAGAAATTGTCAGATTCTGAATTTAACAGTAAAGTGGAAAAATTACAACAAACCTTTATAATTGTCGGTGCAAATAACAGCTACTTTATGCTTTGTCATTGATATGTCTCTGGAACCACTACTTTACATAGAATAGCATGGCCAGAATGAGGTACAACAAAGCCTAGACCTCCATGTGAGCCTTTTTTTTTCTGGTGATCCTCTGAATTGATGCCTTTGCTAATTTCAGCCCCCTACTTATGTGTGGCTTTACATTCCCTCAGCCAATGCCAACAGGAGGTTACACGGCTGAGTAGGAGTCGATGTGAATTCCAGCGAAGACCATCTGCACAGAGGATCTCCCGCTCATGCAAGCAGCATATGCTTCAGTGTGTTGGTAACAGGGCTGGTAGACACGCTCCTTCCTGAGTGAATTAACCGGCCACGACACACTCCCTGTTGTCCTCCATCTTGGTCAGGCACTATGCGATAGTGAGGGGTTAAATCCCCCCCCCTCCCCCCTCCCCTCCCCGGCCTCCTTAAACACTCACCAAGCTCACAGAGCAGATCTATCAGTTGAGCATGAGTCATTAGTTCCCTTCAGCTCCCTGGCCGGTGGACTCAAACAGATTGCATGTACTTGACTCAAGTCTATGACTGCTGAGGGACTTATACTGCAAACAATAATCACATATTTTTGTTGGAGAGCACGATCTTGAATTGACTGCAAATCCGACTGCCTTTCCGTGTCAGCAGCAGTATTTAATGTGCTGATTATTGAAGCTGTGCTTGGCAGGAGTCTGAGCAATACATTTCAAGGTCACATGATGACGTTTGCCACAAGAACTGTAGGGAGGAAAATTATACCTAATCCGCTCATTAAAAATGCCAAAGTCAGCATGTCATTTTCTGTCGTAATGTGCGGGTTTCCAAAAAGAAGCCAGCACCAGGGGGTGGGCTCATCTCTCTGTGCTGGGCTAGGTCCTCATTTTTCTACACTAGAGGCAGATGTAGGTTCATCACACTTTGTCATGATCAACACATCATCTCCACCTCCCCACAATTAGTCTGGTAGAGGCAAGCAGTTAATCTAGATGCATTACACAGCTGAGGAGGTTTAGAAATTCAGCACCAATGGAGGATGTTTTATATACATAAACATAAAATGTCTAACATGACAAGCAATGAAGAAGTGATACTTTGCTTTTTTATTTGCCTTATGGAAATAAGTGTATGGGGTAGCCACATGTTGGGCCAAAGGGTGAACAAGGGACTGTGAGGATAGTTTACTCTTGTGGACTATCTGGCCTCCCAGATTATATGCGCCAGAGTTCTGTATTAGTTGCTCCATTTTTTGCTGCTCTTTGTGTAGATAGAGTGGGGGAGAGGAAAAAGGGTGGATAGGCATTCAAAGGAGTGTAATATCCCTCGGCAATAGCACAGAAACCACAAGGGAAGATATAGCCCATATTTCTCCTCAGCGTGATGTGTTTTAGCATTTCCCTTTGTTCCTTGTTTTTAATACAGTAAGTGACATGTCTGCTTGGGTTAATTTTAAGGAACTCTGCCCTTGTTTTCCAATGCAGAGCTGCCTTTTACTGTCAACTTCAAGCAGATTGGCAGCGGATTTTGCCAGCTCTGCTTAACCATTGCCTCACATCATGCACTTCTTGGAACAGAGACGCACACTTAGACTGACACATTTATGATTCTCTGTAAGAAATCTACAGATTACTGCAGAGTTTTGATCTGTAAGCCACAGGATCGGTCGAAGGGCCCAATATGTTTTTCCTAGTGAGAGCAGAGTGGCTTTGCAACGCTGATTTTTTTTACTGTTCAGAGTTCAGGAAGGGGGGAGAAAACATCTGGTGTGGTTGCACTAAAGAGACAGTTCATGTCCCAGACAGCTAATCAACAAGTGCCTACTAACTCTAACTAAGAACATAAGCAACAACCTTTACTTGTCTTACTAGCCAACTCTTCGGCAAGGTGAACTAACCTGTTTTCCAAAAAGGTGATATATCCGGTCAGGGATTACTTTTGTAATTTTACAAAATGTATATTACTTCACCGTAAATGCAAATATATCACTGTGTAACAAATTAGACATTGAAGTGATTGCCATTAGCAGGGTACGATTTGTAAAAAAAAAACAAATCGGGGTGGGGGTGCTTGATCATGCACAACAAAACATGCAATATTTAAATTCCCCTTGCATTAACATGGATGTTGTGCCACTCGATCAGGCATACCAAAGACTTAAATATGCACTTCAACATTCAACATGAAACACATGTTTTCAAGCCGGAGAGCGGAGGTTACTTTGCGGCAAAACCAAATTACTTTCACCCAGGAAATGCTTGTTTGTTCCTCGGAAATGTCTTAATCCAAACCACAACCTAACGAGTCGTTTTGTGGCCTTAGCTTAACTCTCAGTGCCTCATGACGCTCATATATTCTGGCTAAAATCCACTACCACGGTTCCTGAAAGAACCGTCATGTGGCAGTGTCTGTACCCGACTCACAGTCAGCTATTGGCGGCTAAACAACTGCTGCTGGTAGCCGGTCTCCTGGAGCTCTCTAGTGGCTAAATACAACTAGCAACTACCGCTCGGATTTTAGACAGTTCACGTTACAGGGATTCACTAAGTTTAAAATACTTTTATTTTAGGTCTATTAGTGAAGTAGCCTTGATCAGAGGGGGGAGGGGGATACATTTTTTTATGGGATAAAACTAAATCAGCAGAGGCAGGGATATGTAGACCAGAAAGGGGGAAATCCCATGAATCACCATCCAGCAAATAGCACCCTGGACATTAGGCTAAAGATAACATATCTCTGATGCTTTGTCATGGAGATTATACTCCCTGATGATTATATTCCTAATTCACTCCTCCTCTTCAGATTTACTGTACCTATTGATGTGAAATGAATGTCTATTGGTGTGTTATCTTTTGAACAATTGAAAGCAATCATGATTTATGGAATAATTGTTTATTCAACCTTCATTCATCGACTGATAATTTCAAGGTCCTTGAATTCATTTTGTGTCTTTATTACAAAGTAAACAGGCAGTTAAAAGAGACTGGTGAACAGCCGCGCACTGACCCCACTCAAGGTTGATTGTTAAACAAATGGAGGTGAACCAGTAAATAAAACAATTTTTCAGAGGATTATGCTGCTGATTTGGCTTAATGCCATGCTTGATACACTCGTCGGATATGTGAGCAAAGGCTACGCCTACCTACACAGTGGGGGACTGAACAGAAACATACAATGGGACCATTTGGTCTTTGTGTTATAGGCTATGTATTAGGGTTATGATTTATTATTAGACCATTTTTAAAATTACTTTCCCTAAAATTAATGTTTCAACTTTTTTATATACCAATAATTCACCCAAATATTTTTCTGTATAGGGTACCGCTGATGGCAACTACATCATATCCAGGTCCAGCAAAACGGACCGAAAGCAGAAAATGCCAAAAATACATGGACTTCTTTAGAATTGAAATAAATGTCAGATTGACTGACTTGTAAAAAAATAGTTTTAAAAAACAGTTTTAAGAAAAAGAAAACTGTTCACTTCAGCATTCATGTATCATGAAAGAAACAAATTGGGACAAAGCATTTCGTCCCAGCCCTAAGATGTATGTATTATTTAACTAAAGGGATTATAATTCAAAGTTTGATGCTTGTGGTACTTCACTCATTAACCTCAGGCCTGGTGGATGTACCACACATCACTATTAGCTTAATGATTCTCCGTATACCATTGCAGTCAAAGATTTCATGAATGTTTTGGTGCAAAGGATTCCCAAAAAGCCATCTTTCAGGATAAAAATAGCCTCAGTGGTCCAGCCAAGGAACACAGTTTCCTTCCAATGAAAGAACCTTGGTTGGAACATTTCTTCTTTCTTTGTTCTTTCTTCATAACATCAGCTGGGAGAAGGCTGCTGCTAGTGTTGAGTACATTACACCATTTACAAATTGTGCTTTCTCTCTCTGAAAAGACGGTGCAAAGTGTACTATTGCGATTAGTACTGACTCTAGAGTAATGGCGAGAGAAACAAAGTTTGTTTGCCGTTGATTCTATGCACGACCATAAAACAGCCTTAAAGGTGTTCTAAGCGATGTTGGGTGACGTTCAAAGTATTTTCAAACAAAACAAGACTAGCTTGCCGCTCCCTACTGTGCTTCCACGCACCAACCCCCACCCCAAAATCCTTCTCGTTGGTTATTAGCTGGAATGCTGGAACACTGTGTGTGTATGCTGGAGCATGAGGGGATGTTTTTTACAGTGTGTTCTGGGGACAGGCAGCTAGCAGATAGTGAGGAGATGTTTACAGTGTGTTCTGGGTACAGGCAGCTAGCAGATAGTGATGAGATGTTTTTTTACAGTGTGTTCTGGGGACAGGCAGCTAGCAGATAGGGATGAGATGTTTTTTACAGTGTGTTCTGGGGACAGGCAGCTCGCAGATAGTGAGAAGATGTTTTTTTTACAGTGTGTTCTGGGGAGAGGCAGCTAGCAGATAGTGTGGAGATGTTAGCTGCATGTGACAACAATTGTTATAGTCTTCACTTACTTCACATCACTTAGAGCTCCTTTAAGGCTTCTGGGTTTCTCCTGTAAGAAAGACAGGGAGTAGTATGGACTAACTGTACCCCGAGTATGACCAGAGAGAACAAAGGTGATAACATGCGCTGGGCTGTGTTTCTCAGTTTCCCCAAGATACTTGCGGCTCATTGAAAATACGCATAGTCATGTTTCCAGAGGTTTCAAAAGCCTCTGATCTGCTGTACTGTTTTACAAATTTAGTCTAATATTGACTTCATCTAAAGCGAACATTAGTTGAGTACCTTGCTGTTTCCAAATGATCTCTCCCCCCTTTTACACGCTGCTTGGTGTAATAGCCAGTATCCACAGAATGAAAGCATTTAACTCCAATCAATGGGATTTATCGCTCCTTTAAAAGGCAAAGGTGTCTTTTTCTCTCTTGAAAGTGCTGTTTTGGCTGTCTGCCAGCTTGGATCAGACCAATAGCTATGTATGATGAATTGTTATTATCCTGGCTGCCTACTTAGGATTCACACTTCTCTCCCAAGTTTCAGGGGTTCAGCATCTTCCTGCATTAAGCAGTAGTGAAGCGGATTTAGGCAAAGTTTTACCTGCCAACTATATGTCATGTTTTACTCTACAAGATGTAACCAGACAAAAATAAACCAAACAAATACAAGGCCTTTATTGGACAGCTTAACACACATCCCATCCTTACTTCCCCAAGCCTCGTCTCCATGTCTCTTTTCTGCTCGCCATTTTGAATTCTAGAAAAGTAATGTTCATGAAGCCATTAGACAGTGGGTTTTCCTCCCCTTTTCCTTCAATATTAGCTGACACAAGCAGAATAAATTGGGAGTTTCATGGAGTGAGAACTGTCTTGGTTAACAACAATTTTCTCTCCGGTCTTTCTCTTGTACATAGGAGAGGGGCAAGGAATGTACACCAATGCTAATGCCAAGATATTGAAGACGGTTGTTTTATCAACTTCAGGACTTCTTTTCTTTAGTCAGTTGCTGTTGTTTTCTTCCAGTCAGGGGGAATATGTTAGGTTATAATATCGAAAAAATATATTCAGCAAAGGCAAGTATTTGAAGGCATGTGAGATTAGATTATCTACAAAGAAATCGTTTGACATGACTCCTACAATGTACTGTTTTCCTCTGTCCCCTGGGCCAAATGGAAACATATTGTCCCATACATAATAAACACACTTGCACAAATCAAAGGGGTAGCAGTTTATTGCAATGCTTTAAAACTGATGATTTCCAATGATTCCTACTTCTAGTGATGGGCATTGGTTTGGGTCCTCCTAGTCTATATCCTTGGCATTCCAGTACAGGGATTGCAGTTCCGTTTCCTTCCACTTTATTTATGTAAGAATTCTAAACCTTCTTAATAAGGACTAAGGTTAACTGCTCCTCAGATCTCTGCGTGGTAAAATGAGACGGCTCTGTGGCTCTGTGCAGAGCTTAGCGCTATTTGTGATTGGTTTAAAGAAATGCCAATAAACCAGAGCATGTTTTTTTCCCATCCCAGAATGCTTTGTGGACTAGCCAGACCCTCCTCCGCTCCGTGGCGTGTGGATTAGGGTTGGAACGGTACAGAGAAGTCACGGTCGGGTTCACACCTCGGTTCAGACATCACGGTTTGGTACAAGTTTGGTGCAATGGAGGGGAAAGCACAACAAAAATGCAGAAGGCAATTTATTTGTTTTGTAATTGTTTGTCTTAGACTGTACCACGTAGTGTCAGAGAGTCTCTACCCTGAGCTAGCTGCAACAGCTTGAAGTTGGTAAAGTAAGATGTAAAGAGTAAACAATAAGTACCCCACATCATCTCCAGACTCCATCTGGAACAAAATAAGACACTCAGCTATAAAACTGAAAATACAGCATCAAGACAAACTGAATTACCTGATTAATGCAACGTTATAACGAATTCCCCGGGCCATTTTTCACCGCAGGCAGCTGCTGTCAGCCAGGCTAAAGCTAATATAGTTAGCCTGATGAAACAAGGCGTCTGTACCAACTAACGTCACGGTTCAGAGCTGCAACGCTGGGAATGTAACACTGATCTGCAACAGCAGTCTTATCCACCACTCTCTTGCTTGTACTACTGGAACTGGGACTGGGAAACCAAAGTTTTTTTCCACACTCGTCCTATATGCTGCTATCTCTAACTCACAGAACTGCATACATAGGCAGAGCTCGGCTACAAATGGCGCGCCAGTTGCAGCTACAGAGCTAATAGGTGTCCCTGAAGAACGTGTTTAACAGTAGTTCTGCATTACACTAGTTCCGCATTACATTAATCAATTTGCACGTAAGTCTTATATACTTTTATGTTGTGTATTCTCTGTGTAACTTCATGCACCGAACCCTCACACCCATACCTTTTTGGTTCAATAATAATACCGTTCCACCCCTGGTGTGGATGGTCTGGCAAAGAGAGAATAGGTGTCCTCCTGACCTTTAACCGTCCATCGGCTGACCAGTCCTTCTTGTTGCGGCTGGTGGGAATGAAAGGTTATAGCAGGTTAGGACTGTTAGACGAGCCAGAGAGCTGCAGGAGGTGGGAAGCTATAATCAGCTTTGCATCAGTCTGAGGCTCAGTACCATTCTGTGTCCTCCTGTAACTGTGCTGTGTAGTTGGGATATGGGATGCCCAAATATGAGATTTCATTATCTGATAAGGAAAGATAGGACTTTCCCAGCAAATGTATTTATTGTGCTCAGGAAGTAAGTTGGATGTGGAATGCTTACAACCTACACCAGAGTAAATAAACTGGCAACTTCAGTATGGCCAATCACATCTTATAGCATTTTGCTTTTGACTGCTGCTGTCATTCAAAACCTTCTCATCTAGTTTGACTTTGTTTATAGTATACAGTCTAGTTTACTAGAAAGATAAGAGGATACATATGACTACAGAATAAAAAACAAACCTGTATATACATCCATGCAGATCTGCCTACACATAGTGGAGGGAACAGAGAATACAGTCGCCGAAATATGGCCACAAAAATTGGATCTAAGTCCCCACTTTATTATGACCCATCATGCTTTTGTTACATTTGATTGCATAGATTACACTCACTTTAATACAGCCAACGTCTTAGTAGTTCGACAGTCTAAACCCTTTTTCTATCTCTCTGTAATCTTCTCGCAAACTACTGCATTTTTCCTACAGTAAGTGCTGGACTATCAAAGAATAAGTGAGCAACAATGAATTACTGCACGCTGTTTTTGAAATGGCAGGAAGTGATTCAATTGATGCTGAATGATGTTTGCGTTGCATGTGATGGGTTTTGTTCGGGATCCTTTATTTTGTGCTCTGTAAAGGGATTTGCGCCCTCTGTTCAATAATGTCCTATTGTTATTAATTGGAATGCTCATTCTCGATCCATCATGGTACATTAAAGAAAATATTACGGACAATTTAATATCCACTTGTTGGTCACATCAAATCAGACTATATATGAGATTATATATGGAAGTGAAATAGTACTTATTAAGTGCTTTTTAGTTTTTGATGAATGTCAGGATTGATTTTGAAAAGGGAGGGGGGTCCGAGTTTCTGTCTATAGACTGCGCTTGGGAGCTCATTTGCCTAATCTTGGGAACTAGAGTGGAAGCTGTGTATAATGAGGACTAAGGCTTGTCTGGGATGGCGATGTGGGGTTGGGGCTGGGGAGGCTGGACGGAGGGGGGGTCCTGAAAAGACATGAAGGTATTAATCGGACAAAGAGGCAACCGAGAAGTTTATGCAGAGGGGAGAGCGCCTGTTGAATAGTCAAGCATTTTTTGCATTTTGACTGCCTTTGTGCAAGTGCAAATCAAAAGACAGGAAAGAGCGAGAGAAAGGACCGAATGCAGGGATGCTTTCAAGTTTTCCGAAGGCTCCTCTTGAAAACTTTTTGTCCACGTTAGAGCAGCAGCGACAGGCTGTGATGTTGCACACCAAGCAAAGTGCACATTTTCATGATGGATGAATCCTTTATGTTTTTGCTTCGTTGAACCTAAAAAAAGAAAGAAAAGAGGAACAGTTGCCATAATTGTAGATAGTGTGGTTACTCTTTCCCACTGGTTTTCAAATTAAAAGGACTACCATCAGAATTTAGTTTATAAAAGTTTTTACATTTATATAGAAATATACTGCATGCATCATCATTTTTTGTCAAATTCAGATTCACTGTCCGCAAGCTGTCCTTTTTGTGACCCTAACCTCAAAAAGCATAAGTCCTTATTAGAATAAGTTGCTTTATCCTCAGTGCATAATTATTGAATACATGTGAGGATTTCCTAAAGGGTTAAATTTAGCAAAACTACGTGTTCTTCTGATAAAAGTTGCTAAAACCAGAATTAATGTAAAAGTCACCTTAATCCAAAATGCCTTTGATTTTCTGAAGCTCCATTCTCCCTAAACACTGCAACATATTTGCGTGACACCCCAGCTATCTAGGAGTGAATGCCGGATACAGAAATACAATATTTTGGCAAGGTACTGTCTGTAATCCCTTGTCATAATTGAATCCTGGGAAAAACCGTTGCTATTTGAACTCAACACCTGAACAAATACACCCCTCTCGTCAGTGCTCCTTCAGAACATTAGCATGTGCCAGATTTTACGTCCCTCTTGCTCCCACTCCCTTTATCCACCCATGGCCTTCCCCCCCGTCCTGTTCACCAGCACCTACACAATAGTGTTGTGAGGCTCGGTCCAAACCACTTTGTTCATTTCCCATTTACGCAGCCAGGGCGGTGCAGGAACACCGGATTTTTTCCGAGTTAGGGTTACGGACACAGGATGGACAGCTTGCAGATCGTGAGGAGATATTTGCAGAGTTTGACAAAAAAGTGTATTATATTAAAAATCTTAGTTTTAAGGAGCTTTATATTTGAGCCTTTTATATTTGTCATTGTGAACCCAAGACTCCCATGATCTCAAGACAAAAACGTGATTTTGTTTTAATGAGTTATGCATGCTGATTGCCCGTGTACGTATGCTTGTGTATAATCAAACACCATTTACCACTTAGGGATGTCTCAAGGGCCGTAAGAGCCTCCACGTAACAAACAAATGCACGTCTTGTGTGTATTGACACACACCCCACACTATATACACCAACACCACTGTCAACCTAATTTGGTAATGATATGGGCATTATCCAGTGTAATCTAGCAGTAAATTAATTACGACCAACAATCCCTCATTCCCCTAAGCACTCCCTCAGGTGATGTCCACAGTTACATTTGAATTCATCAGGCTGGATGTCAGTGACAACCAAGAACATGGACAACAGCTCATATGTATAGGACTTGTTTAGATTACTGAACATATAAATTAGATATGATACTTTTCTATGTGCAGTAGGATACTATTCAGTTGCGGGAAGTCATTGGATAGCAGCATCTACAAAGTAAACAGAATGAAAGAGTGACAGAAAAACCCCTCCAACCATGTAACCTTGGTAAGAAAAATCCTCGATCAAATATTCATTTTAGTTTGCATAAAATCTGCCAAAGGTGTGAATGCATTACTGTGCTATGTCCTGTTGCCAAGGTCAGCATACATTTCAGAGTAGCCCACAACTTTCTGCAAATTAATTCCCCCTCATAAATAACAATTAATGGCAGGCAAGTTTGACTTTGCTGTAATTAGTTCTGAACGATGCCCTTAGAAAATACGAAGACTGTTGTTTCAACACGACATTGTCCTTCACTATTCAAAGGAACAACTTTGTGGTCACTTGTTATTTTCTGTATCATTTTGTGCTCCGAAAAGGCTGGAATAAATCTGTTACATTCCCCCAGATTGGTCTTGGTTCAGATGGTTTCGTACTGGTAGAAGCCTCAAGTTAGCCCCGCCTAAAATGGGGGAAAGCGTACAGTCATGATTTTCTTACTCAGCTTCAGGGTTTTGTAATGGCTGTCTGCATGCACCAGGCCAACCCTCCTCTGAATCAGCCAAGTAATCCTAGATTTAAATGTATATACACCCATTATCAGGAAAGAGCGAAGAGGCCGAACACCCTGAGCGCTGAGCACACACACAATCACATACACAGAGGGACACAAGGTCACCACACTGGCCTGGCAGTGTGCTCAACGTATGCAGGCACACACCCAGCAGACAGAATACACAGGGAAATTAATGCGTGCACACACTCTCTCGCAGAGATGAGCTGTGGCAGCACGTCGTCAGGGGAATTTGGCCATCCATATCATCAAAAAAAGAAGGCTTCATTAAATTTTAAGCCTCTGAAGGGCTGAGGCTTATCAACTATGACATTATATTTGTAATTTGTGGTATTTATTTGCATCTTAAGAAATACAACCCCCCCCCCCCCGCAAAAATAAAAGTATCCCTTTAACTTTACAAGATTTTGAATAACTGTTCTACAAAACAAAGAAACGCAAGCTGTGCTCTTACTTCTGAAAACTGCATGCCTGGCATACAAGAGCTGTCTGACAGACTGGCAAAAAGGATCTCCAGAAAAAATTGACCCTGTGTCAATTGTCTCTGAACAGAGCCGACGAGCTGAGGCTGACAGGAGGAGAAAAAAAAAGGAAAACTTGAAAAGGTTACCCTGGATATCGGTATTGTTAGTCAGGAACACATTGTAAGAGAGTACACTGTAATCCCTTTGACTTCAGCTGTTCTCTTGATGTTAAGTCTGGCATGTCAGACCAGCCTGTCGTTTCAGGTAGAAAGTTTGAAAGCCCCCCTGGCTTTGAGTGATGCTGTGTTAATTCTCTGAAGTCTTCGTCATGATGAGCAACCCTGATCCATGTTGGCGGAGTAGAGCGTTTGTCCTAAAAAAAAAAAAATTTTCTAAATAAAGAAGTGTGAAAGAATTGAACCGAAGTGTTCATCAGCAGTTGTAGTGCATGGAGTCCTGTGAGTCAGGCTAGCTGTGTAACAGGAGAGCTACTGTTTTGAAATGGTTGTATTCTGACTGAAGTGGCACGCAGTTGTCCGAACACAGCCCTCATGTTCTACTGAGCCGCTACAGTTCCAGAAACGTTTTTTTGCAGATGTGGTTAATTACATTCGGCTTTGGACAATTAGTAAATGAGTCTGACAGTAACCTTGATGTATTAATCACAGTAAATTACACAGAGGAAGGCACAGCACAGAGGTTCAATTAACCTTTTAGCCCTCGTCTGAATGTGGCGGATGGGGCTGGTTATTCAGCAAAGGCCCTAACACTCTCGCAGGTCACCGGGGACAGAGAAGCACCGGGTGCCACAGAGGACTTGTCAGGAGTCGCACAGTCCGTCCCTCGTTCCCTTCCGCCCTCCCAACGCTGTCCTCGCCAGACCCAGTCCCCACCCTTGGGACTCATTCGAGCTGTCTGGAAATCAAGGCGACCTTTGTATCTTGCTGTTTACTCACAGCTGCGGTGGCATTTATTTCCAAAGGGGTTGTGCCAGAATCCCCCTATTTATTTAGTTTAATTTAGCTGATGGTTGACGATGACCTTGCGCTAACCCACCAACACAAGCTGACAACTCTGCAGAGGAATCAGGAGCCAGTGTCGGGGACTTCTCAAGGCTACCTCGACTGATCTGTGATATCTTTAGCTTGTCGTGATTGGAAATATGAAAGACAACGCTGTCATTGGTTTGGCTGGACGAGCGAGTCTCAGAGCAAGGGTTTCAAATCCTTCTGTGGCTTCTGGAAAGTAGTAAAAAGCCACAGAATACATGCTTCATTCAATAAGCCAATTTGGTCGGACGTGGCCTTGATATCAGTATATCTCTAGTTTGGATCCCTGATGGCTGTGTGGCTTTGAGAGTAAACATGACATTAATCTTTAACAAGTAGCGCCTCATTGCCCTATTGAGCAACATTCTGATCCACTGATTTCAGTAGACTAGATTTCTGAGGCTTTATTACATGTGGGTGTTTAACTTCCCCAACTGCAATCCCGGCTGGTGGTTTTTGAGTGTTTCCCAAGTCATTCTGCTTGGTTAACATTTAACTTAAACAGCACAAATCACACATATTTAATGCTACCCTGGGTAATACTGTCTTGATATACTGCTCTCTTGCTTTCTTGCACTTTGTCACAGAAACTACTGAGCATCAGACCATCGATTCAAGGATATCATATTAGCACTTACTATTGTTACAGCCCATACTTCCTGCATTTTTACATAGTAGTACCGTTTTAGTTGTTGTTGTTGGATTTACAACCTGCACTGAGCAAATGGAGAACCCTTGAGCCAAACAAAGAAGAGAGGAAGAGGGAGACATACTTTCCTATCTCTCCCTGCCATGAGAAACACAACAGAAACAGACAAACGAAGAGCCGGAGACAGAGGAGGCATAGAGACAGATAAATGAGGAGGAACTACTCTCCGCTGCTGTTGAGTCAGTTCCCAGAGTTGAGCCGGCACAGTGCTGCGTCTGTCCTGCCTCGGCCTGTCCAGTTGGTGTTTGTTGGTTGATGCTGATGTTTCAGGATTGATTTGTCTGCATTCAGCAGTGAGGCACAAACAATAAAACAGGCATGCTGCCCTAACACGCTGCCCTCTTGTTTCCAACTGCCCAGTGTCCCTGTGAGAACCAGCGATCACATGGCCTGGCGAGTCACTGCTCGA